>NC_055964.1:19081977-19381977 GCF_018492685.1 Alosa sapidissima
TATGCAGCTGACTACCTGATCCGGGGCATTTAGAAAACCTAGACGCGGACGCAACCATGAACGCAAAAACCCAACACCAACCCCACATTTCACTATAGCACAACGTAACACATTACCTCTGTAAGTGTTACCCGTTAACCACATAGGCCAGTTGAACTATAGGTATTTTAAATTAGTATAGGCTATTAGTAATTTATTTTGGGATATTCCAAAGGCGTCTATAGACTCAATTTGTTTACCTTGTTTCTAGGCTAGGCCTTCTTAACTTTCCTTGTCGTAGGCCTAGTTTGTGTAGGCTATTGTGGCATGTTTATGATTAGGCTAGCCTATTATGATTTTGTTAATTCTATTTAGTGTATTAATAATATTGTTTCATTTTTTCATGCCATATGACTTTACATGTTATGTTATGTTTACCCTAATTGTCATTGTAAGTCGCATTGGTGTGGAATAAGTTGCCCAATGCTCTCCGTTCCTGCGATAGTTTTGGGTCTTTCAAGAGTGTAAAGGCATAGGCTATCTGTTCAGCATGCTTAGTTAATTAAGCGTATGAGTTATGGTTTGTATATTATATTATAATATTTGTTTTGTATTGCTTATTTTCATTAGGCTGTTGATTGCATTGGTATTATTGTTTAGGCTATTATTGCTATTCTCCTTAATGTAGTCTTACCAACTTTTTAAAACTGTTCACTATTAATTTAACTTTTGTATTGTTTTATTTGTAAGTCGCTTTGGACAAAAGCATCTGTCAAACCCCATAACCTTAACCATAATCATAACAAAAGTAGCCCTACGTGCCTGCTCAGAGACAGACACAATAGAACATATCAACGTTTTCATCATAATAGGCCTGATGTTTTTAGAAATACAAAGAACATTACATAGTAGGCAGCAAAGATTCTAGAACAGAGCTCTGTTCTAGAATCTTTGGTAGGCAGTAGGCTATTCATGTTTATGACAAGTTTCCATCAGTTCTGAGATGACAGTAATATTATGACATCATTGTCAAAAAGTTCAGTGTGAAACAGGCCTAACTGAAGGACATTGGAAAGTCCCAAAGATGCATTACAGCCGACCAACTCTTGTTTTGAACTGGTGAGTAACATTGAATTTATATGTGTAGAGTAAACCTATCCTAAATAGCCTATACTGCAATAATGGCTACCTCCCTCCGAAATATACAGAATTTCTCACTGATTGAATCATCTCATGCTGTTTTGTCTTTGTCTGATATGACAGTGTATATGGCATTAGCATTGAATCTCACTGAAAAAGACTAGGCCTATAATTTTAGGTCCATGTAGTAGGCTAAAATGCTGCACAATTTGTAGGCCTGAGAGAGGGTTGAAAAAAAAAATCTTTGGTGTAACCTACAGTATGCTGTGTATTTTATGTTTTAACAATGCTATTTGGCTTCTTGGTAAACATAATTGGTGTGTCTTTCTGTTAAAGGCAGAAGAACAGAGAAGCAGAGCCTAAAGACTATGATCTCACAACATGCCCAGAGGGAAAGAAATACCTTCATAAATCCACATATAAACATTTTGGGACATGCAAAGATGCAGTAAGTAAAAACAATGTCGGAGATTGTGTGTGTGTATGTGTGTGTAAACACAAACATCTCACACTAAAAATATATTTTATATAATTCATTTTGACATTATCCATAACTTATTTTTAAATATACTATGTAGGCCCATGTCCCTAATCAAGCATTTTCCTTTTCTTATGTTATTCTATACTTTATTGTGCCAAGGACTGGAGCACCACAACAGAAACCCAGATGTCTCAGTATCAGCTAAAGAAAATGTGTGAAACCGAGACCAGAGCATTGATGCCAGCAGTGCACCACCACACTGCGAGGATGGACAGGTAAGGGAAGGGAAGTTTTGTGGCAAGAATGTGGCGAGAACAACATTGACATACATTCAATGAGAATGTATAGTTCTCAGTTCGATAGAGTGAATCAATTTTATTTATTTATTTAGTTAGTTGTATGGGTAAAGCACATAAGTAAATTGATAAGGGTGTGACTCTTGGCCTCAACATGCTTATTGAGAGATATCAGTGACCTAAATAGTGTTTGCTGTGCTGTATTGTCTCTTCAGTACAACTGGATCAGTGGGAACACAGTACAATATTGTCTTACCTCGACACCCCCCTGGCCATAACAAAATGTGAGTAGCAATCTTTGTAATAGCTTATCCATCTCCATCACTGTATTAGTGAGGCCCTATCATTGAGATGAATAACACTAATAACATCACACAGAAAATAGTCACCTGTTAAAACAAACAAACAAACAAATATCTCTCTTAGACACGCGCACACACACACACACACTTTACATTACCACTTACCACTAGCGGTATTGAAGTGGCGTCGTGAGTAGACATGTCTTACTACTTCCTGCCAGAGGAGGGAGATGTGTATTTATTTAACTCTTACAAAACCCTTCAGTTGAAAGCAGAGCACATGCTGCCTTGGTCTGTTTGTATGTGAGCCAGTGAGTAAGGATGTGCTTAAGTGTCATTTATGTGATGTAGTTGTCAAATTATTCATCCAACTGTTGCTTAAGTGTTTTAAGTATCTAATTTCCTTTGATTGCTCATTAACACAATACAGTAATAGCATGTGAAAACAGACTATTGAGTGGACTCTTTCAGAATGGACATCTAACAGTGCATAATGATGTCAAATAAATTAGTGATATAATGATATAGTCTTCTCATATATATTAGACTGCATTTGTTGCATTTAAGTTGTTTACTACTACGACTTACTACACACAATTCCATGTTGACTAATGCACGACTATGTTGAGATTAGCATCATTTATGTTACAGCTGTGTGGTAACACTGTGGTTGACTGTCTTTATCTAAACACCTGCTATGCATGCACCGAGAACGCTATAAAAGCATGAATTAGGCTTTTTTGGGGCTTACATAAGACATGACGGCGTGGAAAAAATGAGGGCTTCCCGGTGTCCGGAAGTCACAGCTGGCCCATGTCAGAGGCACTCAAACACTTCTAAGTGTTTCAGGATGGATGCTCTCTTAGCATCCAATCCTAACATAGAGGTGGCCCATGTAGTATGATAGCATTGATCAGAAAAGAAAACAGCTTTCAGTAGACACAAAAAAAGCAAATCAAACAATAACTCTTGATATCCACACCATCAGCAATGTCGGTGCCTTGACAAGATATCTCTAAAATGTGCCTAATGAGTTATTTTGAACGAGTTGAGTCTTTGATGTTTTTATGGGATATCCATAGCAGCACTGGTGCCTCAAAATAAAACAGTTTTGCTGACAGTATTTTTTTATTGCATCATGTCTGCTATGACAGGGACTTTGAGACCACGTACACGCTGGATTATCCCCCTCCACTCAATCTCAGGCAGGAGGTGGTGAGTGCCTTCTCTGTTGGCATATTAGATACATGCAGTTTCGTGAGATCTCTGTGGCCTCTGTCAGGCATGCAACATATATTATACTTATCCTGTATGTGAGAAATAGTTCACCTATGAACTCTGGCTGTAAGTGTAAGAGATAAACCTATGCTTACAGAAGGTCAGCTTAATTGATTGATTTTCCAGGCAAGCACAGATGAGCTTGGAAAATTACTTTATCACTAGAGCACTTGACTCTTTTCCCCCCTTACAGCATATGTATATTTTAAACCTGCTCCTAAAGAAATACAGGGACTTTACCTAGTAGTGACACAATGAAGTGTCTGTAGTCTCTGTGTCTGTCTTAGAAGTGTCTCTGGTTATATAATTTTTCACCTTTATAATATTTGCAAGTGATGCTATTGGTTGCACTCTGTCATGTCATAATAATGTCATAACATCTACAAAACAACAGGAGGGTATTTTAAAACAACTCAATGTAATTAATTTACCCCTTAAAGTAACAGCCTCAGATTCGTTTTGATGCTATACTGAGTTATAATACAGAGTCTCTGACATCGGCAATGCCCTGGAATGCCTGCTATTGCACTACAATATCAAATACTGTTACCCTTTTCAACGGGTTTAGAAGCACTGGGTATACCGCCTTAGTGCTAAATGGTGTTGACAAGGGATATGAATACCAATTCTTCCTTCCTGTTACTTTTAATACTTAATTGATTTCCATGCTTGTACGCTTCCCAAGCAATAGAACAATTAAGCAAAATCACAGGCCACAAAAAAAGTTCAGGTTAAAAGCCAATTCTGCCATGCACAAATCCTCATACTGTGAATTATGCATCTGTGGCGGTGACCTGCTTAAACCAAATGGGGAGGATTCACCCATATGTCTTTAGAAGGTCATAAGTCTGTCAGAGTTAATGCACTGATAGTCCCAACAGACCATATTCATTTGGGTTTGTAAATTTCCTTCCACGCTCTGGTGCTTACGGTGCCCAAGTTTTTTTTTTTTACATTTTGTACTATCTGTTGAATGTATTTCAAACTTTTTGTCCCCATAACAGCAACCATATGTGCAATATGGGCTGTAATTCCCCCTCAGCGGGACACTCTGGTGTCCAGGATCGAGGGCTTACCTTTGAGCCCCAAGGGACACCATACGCTTCATGTTAAAACTTTGATTCCTCCATTTTGAGCAGGAAATAAAAAATATGGATTGTAGTGCAATGAGTTCCCTGTGTGTAGGATTTTGTATGCAGAAGAGAGAGTGGATGTGGGATTTCTTTAGTTTGCTGCCCATTATTATTTTCTTTCGGGGGGCATTTTAGGTCAACAAAAGCTGCCGTCTGGGCAACTGATGGCCACATGTTTACTGAAAGCGATGGCGTCATTTTCTGTGCTGGCGGTGGCAGGCTAATAAACCAAATGAGACTCAGGGAAATAATGATCTACACAAGGGCTCTGCTTTGTGCACATTTCAGGAGTACTGTAGCTCTGATCTTAATCCTTACTGCTCTCTGAGTACCAAGAACACCCTGTGCGTGCTGTCTGCTGCACATAGGCTGCTAATTTTTTTGCTGTTTTAGGCTGTTTTATTTGTTTATTTTTCAGTGTTTCCAGTCTGGATTTGCAATTATCACATCTCATGAACCGGGACAAAGTGACAGGGCAAGAGGGGAAACTTACAGCAGTGCCCTAGTTCCCTGGATTGGGCCATTTGATCTCTGGTATAATAATCTTGCTCTCGGCATGTTCCCTCCTAAAAGGTGGGGACGGAGGACGCAGAAGAGCGGCCGTCCGACTTCCGCAGGCGTCAGTCCGAGTTCACAGACCTGGCAGGCCACAAGCGCAGCAGCAGGAACACTTGGCAGGACGACGTCGGAGAGCAAGGAAGGTTCAGGGTCAGAAACAAGCACCGGCAGGACACACACAGCAACAACCTTTTCTGCCCACACAGCGCTCAGTAATACATGGATTAGGTCCTAGCTCTGTTGCTGTGCCTTATTTTCCTCTCTGGCGTGTATGCTGTGGTAATGAAGCAAAATCTCTCAAAACAAAGCTTTGTTGTCAATTCATTAGACTTAAAGTGTATTAATAAAATCATTGATCAAGCAATAACAAACCTTTAGACTGGGAGACAAGTGTACTGTTTATTATTCAATCTCACACGTTATTGCCCAAGTGTGATCATGCTTATGGGAACTGACATAGCAGGTCAATAAAGCCCTCTTTCACCACATATGTTGCCTTTATGTGCAAACCCCCCCCAAAAAAAAAACCCATCTGTCCAGCCTGTGCATCACATGATGGGGCAAATTTAATTTAGTAGCAAGGATCATGTCCCAAATCCTGACATTTAGTGCTCCTTTACTTGCATTTCCTGTCAGCTTAGGATTGTTGACACTGCAAACTGACCAGCCAGAGAGGGCTGCTTTACATCTGCAGCTATGCTGACTGGGTACCATAGCATTTCCTATATCTACCTTAGTAATCGCAGGCTACCTCCCCTGACTGGTTTGGCGGATGGTTGCTCTCCAAGTCTATGTTTCTCCAGGGATGACAATTTTCCAAAAAGGGCTTTATTTACTGGGTTCTATTCTTTGCTCACCAAATTGCTCATAACACCAGCGAGGAGGGAGCCAGAGAAACCTCAAGTTTGCATGGCAGCCTGTTATTGACCCAGTTGCAGAGAGTTTCCCTCCTGTATTTTTAGAAGCAAATGTTTGTTAGGAGCATCACACTTTTGGGCCTGCTGTCACAAGCATGATGGTCAACATGTAACATAGTAGAAAGCAGAAACAGGTCAAGCAGAAACAAAAGCCAAAGGTTATTTTAAACATGCCACTGTTAATATACACATGTGCATTTTCGTAGAATGTGTCATTATTAGATAACAGGGGAATTAAATAGGACATTATTCAATACCAAATAGTAACTCACAAATATTTAATACTGGACCCCTTGGACCATTTCAGTGAAACAAAGGGATTTAGAATGGAAAGTGTTTCATAAACACAGCCAGAACCCACACACTCAAGTTGAGGTTTGGTATAAATCCATTTGGATACAAATGTTTTGGAGATACGGAAGAGGCCAAGTTAGGAATACCAAAGTAAAGTAATAAACACTCGTGCAGTTCACACAATGGCAAAGACAGAATTCTTCACACATTCCACAGACATGTATCCTAGCTACCTCAACAGATAAGTAATTCAGAACACAGGTCTTTAATATTCATGAGATGTTTGCTTTTGCAAAAAGAATCACAACTAAAAACGAGCTTCTGTACAAATGCATGGATAGTCCTCCTGCAAGTCCAGAAATCCACATCACAAAATTCATAGGGAGGACAAAACAATATTTGAATAGCTTCTGGCAGGCAATGTGAAAGAATCTGCTGCATGTTGTAGGCTACTCAGTTTAAAGGTGGGGGTCTTCCGTTCCATTGAAAGTTATCTAAAACACATTCCCTCCACTGAGTTTCATATGCTGTGTCCAAATCCTATTGAAATGACATTGCTGTGGTGGGGAGTCTGTGTCTAATTTCACTGACATGGAAACCCCAAGTATGGTTAAATTTGTCTGCTGACGGGTCATCTCCATTTAAGCCTTTTTAGTAGACCCAGCTTACATCTTTACACTGCACAGTTACTAAGACTGGAAAGATAGGTAATGGTATTTGCCCATTTGCCTCTTACTAATGCCATAATTACTCTGGTAGTGGGAAGACTGGCATGGACACATGACATTTTGTGGCTTCACAAGTCTAAGATTTCTCCTCACAACAAATCCTTACACATGCTTGTATGTATAAGCTTGTTTGAATTGTATTTGATTAAATTCCTTATTGCATTGAGTAATTGGCAAGCATGACCTTGGACACTGATAGTTATTTAGAAGAGAAAATTATAAGAAAAATATATTGTGGTAAGACGATGATCTAATCCCCCATTTTTATGTCTCCTGTCAGCGAGTGTTGACAGAAGACATAAAAAATATTCAGTGCAGTAGACCGATGAAAATCTAGTTTAAAAGAGAGATTCATCTTTTCTTTACTACATAGTGGCAATGATTGAATTCATTTAAGTAAAGGAACCTTTAATGGAAACCGCAACAACACAACGTTTTCAAACAAAAGTTAGTCTGCCAAGAGTTTCCATGGCAACATCAAAGTAGAGTCTTACAACCTGGATGGTTAATTTGTGTGATGATTTCCCACTCTAAGTGGTGCAGGGAGGTTTATCTTTTTAAAAAATATATAATTCTCACCAGGCTGTCAACAATTCTCTGAGTACAAGTGCACCTGGAGTAGGCTATAAAATAAATGGTGCGAGAGAGGGGGGGAGGGAAGGTGTGGCTTGGAGATTGGCTCCTAATATTAGCATATTAGCAGTCACCTAAAACCATCATATGCTATTTTATTCAGATATATTGTTGAATACATTGAGTGAACTATTTATTTAAGCAGAGCAGTTTTTATATCTTTGAAACTGCAGCAACTGGATAGGCAGGGTAGCTTATGAAAGACAGATGTTGACCATGAAGCTGACAATCACTCAATGGTTGAAAAACAGAGAAGATTCACAGCAGACCACTTTTTATTGGAGAAGTCTATTATGCAGTGTAGAAATTAGAGTCAAAAGCATTTTGCCTTTACACACAACAGCAATCCTGGTCTCTTCCTTGGTAAGCTATCATACCTTGACTTTGATAACTCAATTGACAACCCCACTGACATCAGCCCTCTGTTTTAAATACAATTGAAATGAAATCTTTACTTTGTCTCAAAGCAGTGTACACACAACACAGAAACCATCACTTACTCTCACATGGCTTCCCCTTAACCCTCTTGAGAAGTTGATGTAACCCACTTGCAAGTTATTTGGGACTAGAAGTGGATAGCCAAATGAATATCAGTATAAAATAACCAAAACCAAACCTCTCTTTTCCATTACAAATGATGTCCTGTCCTTTGTAGTCTGCATTACAGAGCCAATATGACTAAGAGAACAATCCTGGAGCCCCTCTGACTTCTGCAATCATGATACCAGTGGTCAAGTAAAACTGGGAATTCAAGCCTGAGACAACAAACCTGTCTGGACTTGTTTGCCAGCTGCACTTGACACTCAGCATCCATCAGTCTTCTCAGGGCCGACTGCAGCCGTGCCTGGTACTGACCAGCCCCGCGCCACTGGCCTATGGCCGTCCTGCGGAGCACCGTCTGTGTGGGAACACAATAAACAGAGTCTGGCAGACATCTGCAAGACGTTTAAACAGTCGCGGATAGATGGTGCGGTGATGAACTGTTTTGTGACCACTGCGGTCTTTGATTTCCCCCTCTCCATGTGGTCAATCACAGTGACTTGTTCGTGTTGATTCTGTCACATTGCGTCAGGGCAGGCGTTTGGCCAAGGCATGGAAAAGAGGAGACAGACTGGACATTCAGTATGGGCTTCTGTTTACATTCACAGGGCAGGAAATTAACCCGTGAAACTGGGTTGAAGAAATGAGCCTCCAATTCACTTCTTGTGATTGGTCTCTTTCTGTCATGTGTGTCATTATTTAGTGGAAAACCTTTTGCAGAAGGAAAGAAAAAAAATGTGTCAGCATACTCTTCAGTGACCCATGCTCCATGATTTCCTGTACATACAGAAACCAACCGAGCATCTCTGACCATCCATGTCTTCAGTGTGTCAACCAGCATTCCCAACCAAGTCCTGTCCCTAAGGTTGTACTGTGTGTGCTTGTGGAAAAGAACTTCCCTCCAAGCTAAACACATGGCTACACAGGGGCCAGACACGCTGGGCACTTACGGAGAGCTTCCTGAATGAGGGGAAATTTAGTGTTCCGAATCTGCTTTTCCAAGCCTTCCTCTGAGTGAAATAAGAACAAGAGGGAGTGATGGAGGGATATAGTGTATGGAGAGGAGACCCAATTTTACTTGACCTACAGTTAAGAACAAAATTATTCATACCCCTGGCAAATATTGATTTAATGTTGATTTTCTCTTGACCAATATGTTTGTTCTGACTGAAAATGACACTGCCACATGCCAAAATGTTGTAAGACAATGTGGTAGAAACATGGAATCAAAAAATAAGCGTTTTTATCTTTTTTTAACATTTTTAGGAAAAATGGTGTGTCCATTATTCATACCCTTTTAAAATAATCACTGGAAACATCTTTTTCGTTTTTCAATCAAAGCTCTCAAAATGGTACGTATCAAGCCGCTCCATGTCTCCACAATGATTGTAAACCGCACCTTTTTAGCTGCAATCCGGGTTTTGAGGCAGGAACGATTATTTGCCATCACTCTGGCCTTGTACTCACTTTTTTAACGGACTGAGGTCTGGAGTCTGGCTGGGCCACTCTAAAATATGACATTGTTCTCTGTTAACCATTTCTTGACTTGTCTGCCGAGAGACCTGCCCCAATAGGCGGCATTGGACCATTAAACCACCCAACATTTTTGAGTGGCCCAACCATAGTCCATACCTCAATCCGTCAAAAAAGTGAGCGCACGGCCAGAGGGATGGCAAATAATCACTCTTGGCTCAAAACCCAGATTGCTGTTAAAAAGGTGCAGTCTAGAATCATTTTGACATGGAGAGGCATGGTAGGTATTATAAGAACCATATTGGAAGCTGTGAATGCAAATAAAGATGTTTCCATTGATTATTTAAAAAGGGTATGAATAATTTTGGACACGCAATTTTTTATAAAAATGTAAAAAGATGTCTTACAACTTTTTGACATGTGGTATTGTCATTTTCTGTCAGAACAAACATATAGATAAAGAGAAAATCAACATTGAATCAATATTTGCCAGGGGTATGAATAATTTTGTTCTTAACTGTATATATATATATGTTTGTATTTATGTGTCTATATATACGCATGTTTGTATGCATGCATGTATGTATGTGTATGCAGTGCAGTTTGGATGTGTGTATTGTATATATTTCAGCATGCATGTATCAGCTGCACCTATCTATCTATCTGTGTCTGTCTATCTATCTATCTGTCTAGTTGCCTAAATATCCAAATATCCATACATCTTCGTCTCAGTAATTGCCCTCCACCCCCACCTCAGCCCATGGCATCTCTTTGTGGGCGCGAGTCCTGGAGATTAATCCGGAGGTGGTACAGCTGGGTCACAGATTCCTGCACTGGACACATAATCATATAAACAAGAGATGCAAAAAAAAAAACCTCTCTCCCTGAAGAATAAATAATCCTGTTGAGACCAGAGACAGTGGAATTTTGCCACTTTATTGTTTAATTTAAAACCAAGGAAATGTTCCGAATGTTACAACTAGTATTATCTGTCCTCATGTGTGATTTCAAAGATGTTTAATTGTTCGCTCACATTTCGCTTGTAAATCATTTTTCTATTGTATGGCAAGGAAAATATGACTCGCTCCACTGCTGTGGTTGTCGTTGTGGCTGTGGAAAGTCATGAAAAGTGGCTGTTATGCTTTAACGCATTGGAAAATTCAATACATTGACACATCCCACAAAGAAACAAAATCGTTAAACTCAGCATGGACAGAAAAGCACCCCAAGTTGTGGAGGATTCAGAACGTCTTTGGTTTCCAGGCACTGGGCTGAGCTCCGAGCGAGCTATGCAAAAGATGCCTCTCAACGTGCAGCATTTATTAGGAGGCCAGTGTCCACAAAAGGTATGGAGTGTTGACATTCTTGAAGAGATGGACATCCCTACCTTGGCCCACGGTCTTGGAGAGGCTCAGGCTCCAGGCTGTGTTAGAGTTAGAGTTAGACGCAAAAAAAGGTCTGAGAACAAGGGTGCACTGTGGCCCCCGGTGCTGGGTGGGGAGATCCTGCACTTAACGATCATCACAACAACACGCACGTTAGCGCCAGCCGTGCTTTGCCCCCCAGCCCCTGGCATGTTTACATTCAACGATGAGAAGTCAAAGAGGGAAAAAGTACTGATGGCCAAAGTGCGGTCCATTAGGGGAAGATTTCTTCTCGCTTTCTGCAGCAACAAATGGGGCCCAAATGTGACCATGTGTTTGTGTTGAAAAAAACCTCAAAGGTCACCAAATCCATACCTAAGGCTTAGCCCCTGGCTTCCCCCTCACCAAAACCTCAGTTTCACAGCAGTCGTCTATGGTAGATATCTTCATTGTGCAAGTTATGCCTGCAAAAGGGTTAAACCAGTTAACCATATTCTTCATTAGTTTAAGTCGAATGGTGTTTTGGAATGTTTGGCCAATTTTTTTTATATTCAGTTGATTGAAAGGCCAAAACCTCATAGGCCACCAAGCCAGAGTGGATATGCAAGTTCAGAATAAGGGAAA
The DNA here is from genome assembly GCF_018492685.1 of Alosa sapidissima. NCBI lineage: Eukaryota > Metazoa > Chordata > Actinopteri > Clupeiformes > Clupeidae > Alosa > Alosa sapidissima. Next base: position 19,093,718 of record NC_055964.1, read on the forward strand.
ATCCAGTAACAGTCTGACAATGTGTTCGGTCATAAATTCACCATTGTGCTTCACAAGACACAAAATCTAACATTAAAATCATCCCCAGTGATATGATTCATGAACCTCTGCATCTTTCTCTCCTTACTTTCAAACATGGGCATCTCTGGCTCAGCACTTTGCTGGTTTTGAATCCTACCTCACAGAGCGTTTCTTCAATGTGTCCTGGCTAGGACAACTGTCCGCATCTCATTATCTCACCACAGGAGTGCCCAAGGGCTCAGTGTTGGGGGCTACTTCTCTTTGCTGTTTACACCACCTCTCTGGGTCTGATTATCTGCTTGCACGGCTTCTCATATACAGATGACACACAGTTCTATCTGTCATTACAACCCGACGGCCGACGGTCCCTACACGGATCTCTGAATGTCTCTCAGGCGCAGATCACTTACAACTGAACCTCTCAAAGACCGAACTGCTGGTCCTCCCAGTCAAACCAACTATACACAACATTAACATTAAAATCGACTCACTGTCTCTTGCCCCTACCAGGGTAACAAAACTTAAGAGTCATGATCGATAACCAACTAATCCTCTCTGATCATTTTGCCTCAGTTGCTCAGTCGTGCCATTCCACACTCTACAACATAACAAAAATCAGGCTGTAATATGATACCCAAAATGGATACAGGCCATGGTCATCTCGCAACTTGACTACAAACGCCCTTCTGATGGGCCTATCCGCCTCAGATGATCCAGAACATGGTAGCACGCGAGGCAAATGCTACCACTGGACTACTGTGCTCATCCAATGAACGCTGCCAAAACTGTTTGGTGGAACGCGCTGCCAATTCCTACAAGAGCAGGGGCTTCCCTCTCTTTCTTCAAAAACCTCCTGAAGACCCAAGTACCTCCTGTCCTACTAACAGCTGGACATGCTTAATCTAGCACTTACCACTGCCTTTTTCCCTATCCTGAATATCTCTCTTCTCCCTCCCTTAGCTTTGCTTGAACTGTTATTCTATTCTGTGTGAGTAGTACTTATTGCTGCAAAAAAAAAGTATACCCCTTTAACCCCCTTTTTTAATACCCCATGAAAGATAGTAGATACCACCTCTGCGTTACTATTGGCATGGATTAAAGAGGCCAAAGGCACATACAGTAATGAGGACAATACAAGTACATATGTGAATATGACAGTTAAAAAGCTAACTAGTCCAGGTGCTTAGGTCTATGTCATTGAAAATTGACAAGTTGTAAAAGTCTAGAGGTTTATGGTAAGATATTACATGTCAATGACTGATATCTTGGGAGCAAAGAATATAATTCATGCTGCAATATGCTTGTTTGCCTTTTTACACATGCTATAATGTAAGGTATCAACAAATATATAAGAATATATACTCTTTTGATCCCATGAGGGAAATTTGGTCTCTGCATTTATCCCAATCCGTGAATTAGTGAAACACACACTAATCCCGGCACGCAGTGAGCTGCCTGCAACAACAGTGGCACTCGGGGGAGCAGTGAGGGGTTAGGTGCCTTGCTCAAGGGCACTTCAGCTGTGCCTACTGGTCGGGGTTCGAACCGGCAACCCTCCGGTTACAAGTCCGAAGCACTAACCAGTAGGCCACGGCTGCCCCCATCAAATGTTACAGACAGGAAAAATGAAGGTTGAACCTGTTGATATTGACAACTAGTTTTGCATTTTGTTGTCCATTGTGTAATAATTGATTGAATGCATGCACTAATTTGACCATAACTTGTGTTGTTTAAAGGAAAGATTTGATTTATTTCATGTTTTAAATGTTAAGTGTTAAGTGATAAAACATTTTTCAAAATCTGTGTTAATTGTTCTTTCTGCTCATTCTGTGTTGCATGTTCATCTCCAGTCAAACACCATCTCTACTTTGTCTTTTCATATTCCAAAAGTTTGAGTTCAACACTCTGGCAGATTGACCCACTCTTACAGGCTCAACTTGCCCATCTAAAGAGCTCTCCTTTCCAAAATAAGAGGACTTTATAAAGCTTTTAACTCTGGGTCTCCTCACAATGACACTTAGCTCTTATAGTGGTTCTCATGGTTCCAACTCAGCAGAGTGCTCAGTTTAGTTTACACTTGTAAAAAGGTATGCTTTCCTTTTTTTCCATTAGCTCATTCAAATTGTTATTTTTAGGAACCATGACAATGAGTAGCTGAGCAAGGCTTGTGCTTATGCATGCACAAATCCAAGCACCAAAATGTGTGTGCATGCATGTGGCCCATGCACACAGTCAGTGCACATAGAATATATGTTTCCAGAGAGACTAAAAGAGCAGAACCTCTATCTCAGCATCTTTATGAGCTGATCCCTTTGTCTCCTCTCTGTCTGACTGCCCTAGCTGGGTCTGTTGCCGCACACAGGAGTATTAAGGAGGTTTATCTTTAAGACAAGTTGTGGTGACCCCTGATCCTTCCTCTACCTTATGTAGGAGCAAGGCAGCAAACAAATACTCCATCATGGCAAAAACGTCTGCAGAACCCAAATAAAGCATACCTTAATGGTAGCGGGCTAGCACTGCCTCTGCTGTGCCTGTTTTCAGTGCATCTAAGAGCTATCTGCCTCGGGGCTAAAGCTACATGTTCTCTGTTAGCAGCTTTTAGTAATGTGGATTGTTCATCTACTGTAAACAGAGTAAATGTTAGAGAATTATTATTGTGGCGAATAAAATGCATTGATTAGTGTAGTGTTAGAATGTGTTATTTATCCGCTGCAGTCCAAGGGACCAGCTGGTTGTGACGTGCAAAAATGAAAACTTGTCTCCCCCAGTGGTAAAGTGGCCATCCCAACCTGTTATGAATTTGCAGTCAATGAATCCTCCCTCCTTCCTCATCTCAGGAACCCGTTAAGGAGTCTCATGATTAGCCTACACTATGTAGAGTAAACTTTACGGCATCACTGCACACATCGTCTCTTTGTGAATTAGTGGTTCGAGGAGACTCCACGGCGCTACAGAAGCAGCGTAGCGTTCTCCTATCTGGACAGTAGTGCAGTCGGATCTTTCACGGCCTGGCCATGTTCGTTCATCTCCTGACTTTATATGGTAAGAGTTATGTCAGTCTAAGTGTGCAACAGCGAATACAATATTTGAAAGGCTCTAGGATGCAGAGTATCAATTTCGCTGTCTTCTGTGATGTTGTCTTTTACAATTTTGAAAACAATGAATTACACACTAGTTGTGCGTATTCTTCGTCTCTCGGTCTCTCTCTCTCTTTTTTTTACAGCGGGCAGACATGGAGAGTAGAATAAAATGTCTTTTCATTCAAGTCGGACTGAATGAACGCGAACTGATTTGCTCCCGGGAATGGACTAAAAACCCGTTGCATTTGCTATAACTTCGTCAACTTTCCCCTTGCAGTTATAACACTGGTCAACGCTCAACAGCAGCAGTTGCTCCTGCCCGGTTCTTGTAGCTTCGAGTTCAGCACTTGTGGATACACATCGGATCCTAACTATGCTACATGGACAGTCAACGAAGAAGGTGTAGTAAAACATTCTCCTAGTTTTTATGACTTTGACTTGCAAATGTAGGCTGTGTGAGATTACTAAGATGTCTGTTCTCTTCCATCTGTATTCGTTCATTCATTTAGTCATTCATTCTCTCTCTTCTTGTTTTGCATCCAATTTAACCTAGATCTGATAATCAAATTGATTTAATCTGATGTCAAGTTAGGATATTAATAGATGGCTGAGGCTAACATGTAAAAAGAAGCTCTGATAAAGCACGCCTCAATAACATTACTATTTATATCAAGATCCTTATACAACAGAATGCAATCAAGCTTAATGCCGTGTAGGCTATATGTACATTCGGTTTCACCGTTTCCTCCGTCTGTTTGCCTGCCTGTCAATGCTGATATGACAGGTTGCTCAGCAAGACGTTTTATCCTCTCAGTATTTGTTTGCTTTGAATTAGCTCTGACCTGCTTGGCTTGAGAGTCCTTGTATGTGTTAGGTTTGATTCTGTGATGTTTGATTCTTCCCTATTTTCTTTTACAAGTGCAATAAGAGAGGACCTGTTTTCAGATTTACACAAGCAGATGATAGTGTGAGTCATAAGTCTGATCAGAGTCTAATCAACCATCCCTCATTACCGTAGGCTCACTCTTTCTCATTGCTGGAAAGGTCCAGCATGAGGCTGGGAAGTCCTTTTCAAGATGCATCCAAAAACAGCAATCCATTTCATGATCTGCCTTTGATGTTTATGTTACACAGCTAAAAATAAGCCGTAGTTATGGAGTTTCTGAGCAGTTGCCATATGCCAGACATTCTCACCTTTTACTTCAGTATAGCCACTGCAGGGCCGCATGGCCAAAGTGTTGGATAACAGTGAGAAATCGTGTAAATTTGTTAAATAAGTAAAAAGGAGATTGGAAGCTCAGGAACAAAGCATAACAGAGGAATACTAATGTGGGGCAGCCTTGTGTCATGCGTTACGCTGCCAAGACGCATGCCGCTCGCCCTGACACAACCCTCTCCATGTCAGTGGTCACAGCATGCTTCCCCAATGGGTCGATAAATAGAACCATAAAAACCACGACTGGGTCATGTCTGTGTTTACTGTTTGGTTGCCTGGGCAACACAGGACCCAGTACTGGAAACTCAGATGAGCACCCCAAAGGCTACTCTTTTTTTGTTGTATTTGTAGGTTGCAATAAACTGACAGCAGAGCGAGGGAGCGAGCACTGTGCACATGTAAGGACAAACTGTCTGATTTAGAGTGGTCTTCATGATGAGTCAGCATTTGAGAGGACATCCAAGCTCTGTTTGTCTGATCAAAGACAGAGAGGGGGGCATGGGTTAACAAGAGCTCCCCTGCAACCCCCGTTTCTCATCAAGACTTTTCCAACATCTGCAAAAAAAATGATTTGTAAGCATTTCCTGGAGGAAAACCAGACTTTCTTACAGACCTCTTTTCTCACTCCTTGGCTGGGTCCTCTGAGGCGCACAGCCGCTTGAGTAAGTGCTCTACTGTGCCATTACAATCTGCTACAGTAGCGGCGGTCATAAAGCCTTAGCATATGAGAAGGGTCAGGGGTCCATCAGGGTCTGTGTCTTGGTGCCTCGAGGAAAGGTGACTCGGCATTTGTCTCTCTCACTGATGTGTGTGCACTGCTTAAGGCACCGTGCATCTGTGCTATCAGGCCAGACGAGTGCATGATGAGATAACACAAACCATGTGCTGATGGCAATACCACCTGCATTGGTACGTTTGGACCCACAGGACCTGTAATCTCGGCTAAAACATGAAGTGTACCGTTCATGTTTTCCATATCGTAGGGGTCCTGTTAGTTTGGTTTATTGGGGATGTCAAGAATAATGCATACATTTATGGTTATACCAGGGCCCTTGCTAAGGGTTTTGAAATGCAGGTCAGAGATAGGAAAGAAGAAAAAAGAATAGTCCTCCCTGGCATCTGGAATGAATCACTTTCACCTTTAGGACATCTGCCTGTACTGTAGAAGGCTATAAAAGTTAGCAGTATTGCAATAACATACAGATTCCTGTGTTTATATTGAAAGCGAAGACAGATTTCATAAAGTGTCTTTTTCCCTAACAAATGCTTTGTCTCTAAATTGATAACGCTGATTTATTTGCTTTAGTTCAACATTCATTAATTTCGACTTGCGTAAAACTGGAATCTGTTACTGCTGTTGCACACTGTCTCTCTCAGCCAGGAAGAGAGAATTTCCATGCAGCTCTAATCCACACGCCGTTCCAAGATGCAGTTTTAATCTGCAGGCGAGACACGCTGGTTGATTCATTCTCTCCACTGAGTGTATAAAACACAGTGCGAAGAAAGTCCAAGACCAAACCCACACCTGTTCCCTGACAGCACAGACATCCATGTATCATGTTGTCAAATGATTGTCTGGCAGTTTGACACTGAGATACGTCAGGAATGAAGCTCCATTTACTTTAATGAGTCTGAGTTGTCGAGCCAAGACTGCATTGACAATGACCTCAACAGCTGCTTCCTAAAAAAAAAAACCCTACATGACAAATGTTCTGCTTCCGTTGTAAGAAGTGATAGAACAAAGGTTTCTCATCATGCTGGCCACATGACAAAGGGTTTATATCTGAAGGTTTCTGTTTTGATGATGATTGATGTAAGGTTGGATTTCAAAAGGATGCATTTCAGGTTTTTATGCTGCTGTTTCCTGCAATATCTAACTGTGATAGTAAATTAACTTCAGCTTGAATGGGGACCTGTAGAGGAGACCATCATGCATCTCTCTCTCTCTAGGGCGCTTCATCACTGCTGATGCGTCCCTCATGGGCTCTAAGGACAAGGCAGTGCTGCAGAGCTCGGAGCTGGAGCTGCTGGACTGGAGCTGTCTGAGGATGGTCTACCAGATCACGGGCAAGGGCTCGCTCCAGCTCCACCTGCGGCCCGATGGCGAGAACTTCGACTACACGCTCTGGACCTCAGAGAAGACCTCCGACAGCTGGCTCATCGCCAGCGTGGACCTGCGCAACATGTCCAAGCCGTACCAGGTATCCATACTACTGAACTGACGGTAGAAGGAAAACATATGCAGCCCAGGCAGTGTGCAGAGAGATCAATGACTACAGTGTGGTTCCTGTGAAATCATGAGAGAGAGTGAAAACGCATGGTGAGGAAGAAAGACCTTCCCTTGTAATGAAATAGGAGAGAAAAAGCAACATTGCACTTGAATTGTGCCTCATTAAATAGACGTAACTCCAAGTGTTGAAATGTATACTAGAAAATTGGATGTAAAAGTGATGTACTGTAAATTGTGGTGGAAACACAATGCAATGCAATGGTGAAAATAATGAAGAAAAACAAATCATTTCATGTGCTCCATCAGTTGTGTGGAAGCCATAGTGTCTAAGTTGGACAATTTGTTTATGACAACTATTTCAGTAGTGAAGTAAGACATAAATTGTTTCCTCAGCTGTGGAAATTAGCCTCATAAACTAAAAGCTAGCCACTCGACTGCCATTTACACTTTAGGCACACACTAAATGTGTCTGGCCACAGTCTGCTGAGTATGTGGCCTTAGAGTAACCTGACTCTCGCCAGATGAATTTTGTTGTACCTAGCTCCGCCTAGCTCCACTCACATCCATCTGGGATCGCTTCCGTTGAGAGTGATTTCGGCACCAGATTTTATGGTAGAGCCAATCAGGACGCAGGGCGGGAGTTTTTATAGATGTGACATAGCGTAGAAGCAACTGTGAGACTGTTCTCAGTGTCACGGGATGGCTTCGATGTGAGTGGTTGAAGTAGCACGTCAATAGATGACGGACAAGTGGCTTATCCAATCATATGCAAGGATTTTTGATAAGGCCCAGCCTTCTGAAACACCACTCCAATGGATCGATCCCAGATGGATGAGTGGAGCTAGGCGGAACGAAAGGCCTAATGAATGGAATGAGTTAGAACTGATTAAGTATGCAGCCATCATAAGGTCTGTGCTAATTTCTTTCATTTTAGTTGGTTGCCATGGCTTGCATGCTCTTCTTGGTTTCCCTCCATACTGAACTTGCTTTTCACTCTATATTGCCCCCCCCCCCCCCCCCCTCTCTCTCTGTGTTTATCTTTGACACTCTTTTAAGCTGTTAATGGAAGGGCGTCCTGGCAACACAGCAGGCAACAGCGTCGCTATCTTTGAAATCCACATAGTACCTGGATACTGCATAGGTCAGTCCGCTGTTTCATATCTCACTTTTTTCATTACTCATATTACAAAGTGAAATAAATGACTCGAGGGCTGTTGTGTTTTTAAGTGTGAACTCAGCATGTTAGTGTGTTTGTGATGAAAGAGTTGCATGCTTATCGCTCCATGCAGACAGGGAATGACTAACTGCTCTCTCTCAAAGAGTGTGACTTTGAGGAGCACCACTTGTGTGGCTACAGCAACCAGTGGAACCCCAATGTGAATTGGTACGTGGGCGGAAGCCTCGCCCGAGACCCCCAGTCCAACCTGCCAGATGACCACACCATGAACAATGAAAGAGGTATTGTGTGTACAGCGTTACAGCTGTAGGCTTCCCCCTCTGTATTTCTAATCCGTTGGGATGTATGGAACTCCCTCCGCAATTCGCCTGAATAGAATTCCCCCTTTTTTCCTATCTTTACTTTCAAAGGAACTTTGTTTGGATTCTCTTTTATTTTGACTTTTTGTTGCATTAATGTGACAGTTCATCACAGTGAGCGATTATTTGTTCCTGCTGTTTTTTTGGGGTAGGACATTACATGTACGTGGACTCTGTTTACGCCAAGAAGTTCCAGGAGGTGGCCAAGCTGCTGTCTCCGATGACGACCACTCCCATGTCGGGTTGCTTGTCCTTCTACTACCAGAGGAACCAGGCTCTGGGCAACTACTTCTCCCTCCTCACCAAGGACGAGCTGGGCCACTACGAGGAGCTGTGGAGACCCGATGCCTACGCCACCCCCCACTGGAGGCTGGAGCATGTCGACATCAAGGCTCCGCACCCCTTAGAGGTCAGTCAAAGGTCATCACATGGTGCCACGTCAGATCAAGGGGGTGGGGGTGGGGGCAAAATAATTATGGCCCCTCGAGAATCTTGCCACACAGCACTACTTCACTGCTCGAGTGCACACAAGCAAACAATGCACCAGTCCAACTCAGATTCAGACATCCTCCCACTCAATAGCCAGTTGAGTGTAATAATGTGATCATGTCTCTTGATTTTGCTCAGTGTTTAGGTAACAGGGGAAGGGATTACTGGGAAGGAGCCACTTGAATCTCTCATTCTTTTGCCCTCTCCTCTTTTGTCTACGGGGCTAAATGTTTCCAGAGTTTCTCCCACCCTGGGCCTTTTATCTCTGTTTCATAATTAAACCCTGTCATTGCGGCCAGCAGAATCTGGGGCAGAGGCAGGACTTGGTCATTAGTCACTCAACTAGACTAAGTTATGGAAATATACACGCACACACACACTGACATACAGTACAAACACACACATACAGTACACACACACGCACATGCGGTTGCACACACGTGCGCGCGCACACACACACACACACACGTACACTGAGGCAAGTGAAAGAAAACAGTTTGAGCTGTTAGGTCATCTGTGTCATCCCCACAGCTCAACTCTGTTTTTATAGCCTTTTACAAACATATGCAGGCCCATTGAGACCATTCAAATCAATTGCTGTGTGAACTTGAAAATGAGTTATTGGGTGGGTTAGTATCAAGGAATGTTATATGATGTGAAAGTAAAAAGTGAATGCCTATATGTTGTAGCTACAAAGCTTTTTTGCAAAATAGCCTACCTTTCAGAAAAAAAAAATATGTAAGAGCTTTCGATTGAGAGGCTGCTCGTAACATACAGTATGGGTGCTGTTTATGTCAGACTTATGAGGCCACAGTTGTTGTTGTGCCGAGCCTCTTCAGGAGGATTGAGTGGTGGACTTGTGTAAACACACACAGACGGGGCTTGGCTAGCGTCTGCTGCTCCTGAGGTGTTGCAGCTGGCCTAAGTGAAGGTGTAAATAAGTGTGTGTGTATGCGCGCGTGTGTGTGTTTGTGTGTGTGTGTGTGCGGGAAGAGGTCAGAGGTTTGCTTTGACACATAGTACTTCATCTCTGTGAACCTCCACATGTTTCCACTGCTTTAGTCTGCATGCTTAAAACATCGTGAAAAAAGCTGCACAACTCAAGACAGGTGCAATACATGATAACTGAATAATGGTAATAATTTTATACTTCCATGTTAAGTAATATTGATGTACAGCATGATGCTCACAATAGAATATTTTGGAATATGATTGCTTTAGTTTTGTTTTCATTTTCTGTGATGTGGTGTAAATTGTTCCATGAGGGACACACATGAAAAGAATGCCATCTGGTTCAATGCCATCTCCCGACATATTCTTAAAGGCTTTGGAACCCCTGTATTAAAGTTCTGTTTTAAGTATATTTCCCTTGTCTTTGTTGAATGACAGAGCTATATATAATGACTAGTATTTACCTCTCTGTTGCCAGGTGGTGTTTGAAGTAGCTTTCAATAGTCCACGCGGAGGGTTTGTTGCCATTGACGACATTTCCTTCTCACAGGAGTTCTGCCACTCAGAAACAGGTCAGAACTGTTCTTGGTTCCTATGCAGACAGTGTCATTATGGTTTCTTGACTTTAGAAATATGTGTTTAATTCAAAGAGAGGTGCTGATGGGGTATGACAATACCAACTGAACGGTCCAAATTTCATTTACTTGGAATCGATATCAGAAAACCCTTGAGACAGACATTCCGTTAGAAATAAACAAAATAAAGCTACAAACAGATGTGAATGCTATTTGATTGAAGTCTACTTTCATAACTTTATTCATGAATCAGGCCACATTCTTGGCTCAAACTGACTACTTTGTTCACTTTGTGTTCTTCCAGAGCCCAACTTTGACCCTTCCATCGCCAACTGCGACTTCGAGGAGGGTTTCTGCGAATACCACCAGGAACGTGTTGGTGGCTCCGTGTGGAACAGGGTTTCAGTGAAGCCCAATGTCTACAGGGTCGGAGACCACACCACTGGAACTGGTGAGAGCCGAGAAACGGGCTTGGAACACACTTCCCTGTGGTCAGCGAGACGTGACCCTCCTGAAGGCAGTCCACTGTTTCTATCAGGGCTCCTCAATAACGCCAGTGTTTGGTGCAAATTGTCACAATCACTCCTGGTTAAACATAGAACAAACGCTGCTATTGTTGCTCCAGATAAAAATAGAGCAAGTACTGCACTTGCCCTGTCTCCCTGCCAGTTTATGTAGTCTGACAGCCCTCTGCTTCTTATGCCTATCTTAACTCAGCTTGTGTAATCTTTATAATATATGCAACCGTGTAGCGGAACTGTAATTGCAGATATTTTTAACGTGCTGATAAATGGATTTCTTCAGACTTCAGGGCTAGATTGTAGAGTTTACTTAATTCACTTTCATGAATCAGTGCTATGCATATTTTATGTACATTTATAATTAATAAACAGTTAAGTTGAGCAATGGGAATGTTTAAGACACAAACTCAGGCCTATTAAATGGTTATCAAATGTATGTCTCTCATAGATCTTAATGGCAGTGACAGATGCTGTTAACTCAGGGATTTCTCATTGCTTTCAGCATGATTACTGCAATAGGAGGAAAAAAGATAATTGATGTTCAAAAAAGTAATTATGCACTGCAATGGTATAAAAAACATTATTATTCCCTATTAAACACACTTTCAAAGAGCTAATAAAGAGAATGATGTAGTGTAAGTGCTGTAATCACTCCTTCACTCTTTTCACAGGCAATTTCCTCCTGGCCAACACCCGCTTCACCTCTCGCCCGGGCTATGTGGGCCGGCTTCACGGGCCGGTTCTGCCGGGGAACCACAAGTACTGCCTCAGGTTTTATTATGCCTTACATGGCTTCATGAAGATAGACAATGCACTGGCTCTGTACATCTACGACGAGAACAACGTGGCTCAGGAGAAGATCTGGACAGTGTCCGAGAGCTCCAGGGATGTCTGGACTGAGGTGGACATCACCTACCAGAAGCCCATGCCCACCAAGGTAAGGGTGGATTTCATTGCTCCACAACTGAGCCCTGCCCCTCAACTCTGAACCGTAGGGACACCAACAAACTCTTAATGTAAACAGAACTTTTAACAAGTTTCCCACATTAAAAAGGACCATCAAGTCATCATAGAAGTTTGTGTGAAATAATACTTCACAGTGTTTTATCGGAAAGAAAATATAGGTTTATAACTAGGCACCTTGTGTGAGCTCACTGCTAGTATAAAGGTCACATTACATGACCTTTATCACATGATCTTCTTTTATTATATGCATATAGGTGTCTTCACATGCTTCTGTGAAATAAGTGGACACATAGTCATACTTTGATCCTTTACAGTGTTGGAAAAATTATATCTTACAATACAATATCTAACAGTATCTTAATGATGGAGGTCACATGACTGTATGAATTGAGATCAGAAGTTACTGTATTACATGTATGTGTGTGTCTGTCTCACAAGTGGATTAATGATGAGCATCCTTACCTACATGAGTGGAGATGTATAAATGAGTCAGTCTTATGCTGTCACACCTGCTGTGTCTTATTCCTCCTGTGTTGCTGTTTAGCACTGGTATGCTAGCATTAGCCTACTTTATGTGTCTGTCCGAGTCTATGGCTCGTAGCAGGCATCCACTGTGCCCCAAAAAGTACCCTGACAAGTCCTGACATGTTTGTCCCTTTTGCTTCTCAGATGGTATTTGTTACCATCTGTCGGAACTTCTGGGACTGCGGTTTGGTGTCTCTTGATGACATCACGGTGACAATTGGAGACTGCCGTGTCACAGCTGGTGAGTTATATCAGTATCGGTTAAAATAGTCTCAGAGCTGCTGTTACACTATGGGTTACCAATAATGTAGTTTACCATGACGTACACCTAGAATGAAAAACCGTATTGCATTTCTATGCCATTTCAAAATAGCCAGTGGTATACATACTTCATACAGCATTGCTCCAAACACTGCACATCTGGACATGGGATAAATTTAGTTAACCTCTCAGCAGCTACAATCACACAAGGGTTAAACAGGGCGGTGAAGCAGCAAGTAACAGTTCATAAAAATAGATGCTTCGGTGGCAGCTGCATTTTAAAGTAGCTGGAGTGGTGAGAGTCAGATGTTTTAAATTAGGCATTTTATTAATATTCAGTCAGTGGCTTTTATGTTCTCAGTAGCCAAGATATCAAATGGAATGCTACCACAACAGATTCCATTTCAAGCACTTAGATCTCCAAGCCCCCCACTTTAAGCGTCATTGTTGAGAAAAGCAATTAACTTTACGCTTTATTTCAAGACGTAACATTTTGGTCAGGAATATACAGTATGACAAGATAGGAAGCGACAAGGAAGTTGAAGTGAAGAAGGGCTGGGCTACGAATGCCGTTCGGTTTGGTCTTGGCTGTATGATGACTATTTTAAGAGTCAACCACTATGGAAAACATCCATTTTCCCCTGAGCTGGATAGCACTGGCTGTGGTGTGGAGCCGGAGCGTTTTAAACACCCAGTCTTCAGTACACCACATTTCAGAGCAGAAACATGAGAAGAGTTACTGTTATTAAAATATCACCAGCCGTACTTTCCCCATTGTAAAATTGACTGTAGTGGAGATAGTGGATGCCACTTCAACTGACAACTCTGCGAGAATATTCCCACATCTGTCTGTTCTTTCTCTGCTATGTTTTCATTCCATCCATAAAAAAAAGAGAAGCCACTAAGACAACCTTGTAAATCACCGATGACACAGGATGATGAAAATGTTTGCGGAAAATTACTTTACAGCTGGAGGACCTCAGAGTGTCCAAGACAAAACACATCTCTGATGTTCTCTGTAATTTTGTTGTGGAAGGGGAAACATAGAGGAGACACTTCTGAAGTACCATATTTTTTCTCTTGTTTTTAATATAAAGTTAACATTTAACCGAGGACACACAACCCTTCTTGACAGCGACACATCCAACACGATTGAATCTGAACAAAACACTTAAGATCAGACCTTCAACGCACACAGTCACAGTCAGAGGTTAAAGTTATCCCTTGTTTGTTGTTTGGTTTGGTTTGGTTTGATTTCTCAGGGCCTCTGCGGCCGCCCCCTGGCCAGTGCAACTTTGAGCTGGGCGACTGCGGCTACACCCAGGAGAAGAAGCTGCACAGGGGCGGCTGGCTGCGCATCAGGGGTCAGACGCCCACCTCCTACACGGGGCCCAAGGGGGACCACACCTTAGGGGTAGGTGAGTCAACAACCCTCTCATCCCAAGTCTTTCAGTTTATTTTCTCCAAGTTCAGCCGAGGTTCATCCCACTGCTCAAGGCAGCTGATGTTTTGATGTGAAGAATCAACTGTATGCTGTAATGCGGTTACACAGTCATATATTTTGCATGTTATGAGAGAGATGACCTTTGGGAATCTGAGCTAAAGTAGTTAACTGATTAATCATATTTCTTTTAAGTCAAGATGTAGAAACTCACATTCCCAAATGACTCACAGATATTAAATTCAGACTCAGAGTCACTGGCCCGTTAGTTAAAGAGTTTACAATCCTCAAGGACATCAGTCCCCACACTCTTAAAAGAATGAATAACGTAACAGTAGCGTCCTAACTAACAACCTCTGTCTGTGCCTGTTGTCAAGGGTACTACATGTACATCGAGGCCTCTCACATGTTACCGGGCCATTCCTCCAGGCTACTGACCACTGAGCTGCGAGGTTCGGACAGCCCTCAGTGTCTGGTGTTCTATTACCACATGTACGGCTCTGGCACCGGTGTGCTAAGCGTGTTCTTGCGGCGTCACGTCAGCCGTCACCGTGACATTCGCCACCGCGACTCCCTGCTCTGGCGACGACAGGGAGAGCAGAGCATCTCCTGGATGCGGGCCATGATCGACTACGACTGCTACACCAAGCACCAGGTAAACCAGTGCACCTTTCACCTTAAACACTGTCGTGCTGTGCCTTTCACCTTAAACACTGTCTATGTGCTGCCAGAGAACTCTAAAGGGTGTGTGATGTATAACATCTTACAGATTACAAAGCAGGTTCTTTAACCTGTCTGTGAAGTGCAGTTTTTAAACCATGATGAAAACCAGAGGCTGACCAGTACTTTGTGGTTTGTAATAAAAAGTGAAGCTGGCGTATGATTAAATACGTAATGTCTTTCTAATCTCCAGATGTGAGAAACAGATGTGAGTGTTTAAACAGATGGAAACTAAATTATCGCGGTGTGCTTTTTCCCCCTACAGATTATCTTTGAAGCCATTCGTGGCTCCTCAATAAGGAGCGACATTGCCATCGATGACATTGTGTTTAAAAGAGGACCATGCAAAGGTACTACACATATTAAAGAGAGAAACAAACAAACACTCCAATGAGAAACAACATCCAAACATTGCCCACTTCCCTTTTCTTAACCTTGGGGCCAGACCTAAGGTTTGCACGGGTTGCGTCCCAAAGGCTCATCCGTTCACAGGCGAGTGGTTTGCTACAGTAACTTCATTCATGCGCTGTGAGCGGCGGCATCCCCCCCCCCCCCCCCCCCCCCAGGATAGCTGAACTACGCTAGTGTCTGGTGGGGGTTTACAGAATGTGTCCCAGTCCTGCTGCTCCCCAGGGCTGCTTCTGTGGTGTTGGTCAGGTCTGCTGGGAGAGAGAGAGGAGTGGTGTTGACGGGGGATTTGGAGGGGGTTGGGAAGAGGGGGGGGGGGGGGGTATCTGCTGCTGAGTTATCCTCTGTCTCTACCCCCCCATCCATTCCTCTCTTTAAACTCTCTGTAGTTCTTTCCCCCCATGAGCACTGAGGCTGTGCTTTACATTAGAACAGAATGTTACCATTGTGCACCAGACTTACTGTTCAGATAGCATGGATGCTTGCAGATGTCTTTGCAATCCTATTGAATACTGTACACCATACATGCACACTGGATCTGACACAATAGTTTTCATGTTGTTGTCTTAGTATTGATGCTGGATGGAAGATTGTACTCATGTGTTCTGTGTTGTTGTCTCTTCAGCAGATGCTGGTGACAGTATCCCGTACTCTGGATTCTCAGAAAACTTCAATGAGATTGAGTATTGAGCAATGCAATGCACTGGAGGGTTGATGTGTGTTGGTGTGTTTGCGTGCAGTGACTGGATTTGTGTCACAGATAGGAAGAATAAGTCAGCTTAAGCCACTTTTACATAGAGTAGAGCAATGCCAATATGAACAATCTAGTCGTGCATGACTAGGCAGAAAGGTATAGTCCCTCCCCAGCAAGTACTTGTGGTATAGGAAATAATGATAGGAAATGATAGTAGCTGATAATCAGATATAGGATAATAGGGTATTTACAAGGAGGGTCAAACCGCTGGTTTAGTGTGATGTTATACAAGCAAATAGTTATGTGCCAGTGTCGCTCCTTATCATGGTGGGTGGTAGAGCATTGCTTGATGGTGACTAAAACATTGTTTTGATGTTTTCTTTCAAAATTCCCAATAACTTACCCAAATCGAAAAAAGCAACATGAACAAATGTATTTATATTTATCTGATAAGAGATACATCTCAGAAACTGAAAGTGAGGATGATGTCTGTGTATGTTTATTCACAGAAGAGTGTAAATTTTACACTGTTTTTACACAAATGCGACGACATGTTTTATTTTTAAAAATATGATCACTGAAACAATTTTTTTGTTAATGAACTCCAGTTATGGAGTCTAGGAATGTTAAGAGACCCACATGTGTTACCTTTTTCTAGGTACAATCATATTGAAAAAGGTTATATTGTCAGTCAGCATCTTTTTTTCCAAGACTACAATGGACAACAGGTGAATCCCTGGACTACTATGATTGAATTATCCATTTATGATTCCATCAATTTGTTTTTAATAAAATTGTTCAAACAGTGATTTATTTGTCATTCTTCCATTTATTCTCTTTTCACAATTCAGAAGTGTGAATTCTACCTTTACACTTGATGTGTGCTAGCCTAGAAATCTAGACGCGCCCCTAGCGGCAGCAAATTACATTTGCTGCCAGGGCTAGTCTAGCAACTCTCAGTTGGCTTGTGAGCTCCAGAAATCGAAACTTAATCAGGCCAATGAAATCGTGTATAGAGTCTTTAGGTGGGCTTAACATAATGATTGATGGCAGAGTTGCAACGGTTTGGCTTGAATTCCCTGCTACTTGAAAACAAATAAGATGGATGTTGCTGTTGGCGAACAGTGTGACACGAGTTAAGCTTTTATTAAGTTGGCAAACGTTTGAAATAGCCAACTAGCTCCGCTGGTGGGAAACGCATGGGACTCATAGCGCTGTCGCTGTCCTATTGCTTGCAGAGGGAATTTGAAAGACAACTGATTATCCCGCCCCTCGGACTGAGCACTGGGAACGGTGAGTGCCCAGACCCTACATTTTAATGTGGGTCTGGCTCGTCAGGCTAGATGTGTGCCACTTTGGTTGTTAAAGGGAAGGTAATCAAGAATGATGGGGATGGGAGCTTGAATTCAAGTGTATGTGTTCAAAATGAATGTTTAAAAAGTAACTGGACAGGGAAAACATGGAATTAGCCTATATTACATTAGCCTACTTTAATGTTTCCACAGCCTATTGCATTATCAACACAATATGAAATCAGATATATGTTAAAAAGTGCAATACAATAGAAGCAAAATTTCCTTGATCATTATGTGTGGATATGGCATGGTTTCTCTTATGACTCCCGAATGGTGATTTAGATATGTTTTTTGTAAAACACTATGTTTTGCTGACCAACACTGGGAATGTTACAAGGATCGACGCTGCCACCTTGTGGTAATTTGCCAACCTTGCGTGTTTAGCAAGTGAAGTTTTTGGCTCCACCATCAGTGTGGTGAAATCACTTTTTGAGATAAGCCTAGACTCTAATTTAAATGTTAAGTTTATTTAGAAATTCTTTTTCTATCTGAAGTGCTTACGATGCCTATAGAGATTTCATATTTATCTACGACGTTACAGTGCTGATTTAAATATTACGTCTGTGGGCCCTTCTGATTGACAGGCTTTTGGAGCAATCAGCATACAGCCTACGACATGGACCAAGTACCGCCTTCAACGTGTGGAACACGTGATCACTTTCTAAGTGAGTTGCCAAAAGAAAGCAAGGCATAGCCTACATTTGTGATCTTTGGCTTGTTGTTGGTGAGTGAGAAAACCTGTTGATTGGTTTAAGTCTACTTTCCATAATTTGCTCTGCACGGTGTGATTGTATGATAGTGGTGTAGTAGGCCCTATGAGTTTTGTGAGAAATTAAGAAGTGGCGTAAGTTCCTTTGCCCTTGATGTCAAGTGTCTGCCTGTGTTTTGTTAGAGGTTGGTGGCGATCTAAACTAACTTTACAGTTTCAATTTCAGCGAGAGTTGATACGTCAGAAACCTGGTTGGTCGTTATATTGTAGTCTACTGTTCATTTTGCCACTGTTCCAGGGCAAACGTTGCGAAACATTACTGCCGATCAACAACAATCATCAGAGTTGAGAGTATCGATCTCGTTGCCATTACAGTGACCCTGTTTGTTTGTGTGGTCTCGTAACAAGCCACTGTGGGCATAGGCAGGCTACATTGGGAGAAATTACTTCTCAGTAGATTTGCAGAAATGTTTGAACTTTTTTGTAAAGGGTGCTTGGTTACATATTGCGAGGTTGTTTAAAAAGTTATTTCTAATTGAGAATAAATCTCTCTGTCTCTGTGGTAACACCATTCAAATAGAATAAACGGTTTCAACAGTTTGTTGTTGTGGTGCCGGAAGACATTAGCCAGACTCAATATTGTCATGGAATTGTTTGCTTTGTCTTAAACATGATTACCGGGTAGGCCTATGTAACATGAAACTAAGTATCCTGGTCGGTTTTCGCTGTGAAATCATTGTCTAGCTCAGAGTCTAGACTCTAGAGACCATTATTGCTGTGACGTGTTAACAGCTATTCTGCAGTTTGGTAGATTTGTACTTGCTAATTTACACCAATTTAGATTCTAAGTAAACCTGTCTTTTCCTTGTCCTAGCCTATATCTCAATACCACAAATTGCTTAAAATCACTGGAACAGTTTCACACTCTGGTTATGGCATAACTCATGTGTGAGGCATAACAGGACACACACGAGTGCAGGCTATGTTAGATTTGTAAAAATCTGCAGAAATGGTTGATCAATTGCAGAAATGATATAACACAGGTTTTGGAATGAGGTTTCTCATGTTATTACTTCCTCTTTTTCAGATTTCAGAGTTCATCAAGAAACTAAACCTATTTCACCATCATCTTTTTGGTTGCAGAAACATGTTATTGTCCAACGGGAACCTCACTCACCAGCACTACATAGTCTCTTAAATGAAATAGTATTTTTTTTTTGTATAGTCCCTTTTCTGTCCTCATTATGTATCAAATAGTACAGGGAACTGTGGGGGATCTGTACCCTGGTCCCTTCACTAAGCCCCCAAAGCAGAAGAAATGGGGTCGACAAGGCCGTCCAATGTTATTTGCAATTATCCTGGGAGTGGTTTTAGTGATGTCAGCCATAGTAGCATGGTGCTACTACAGTGCTTCTCTGCGCAGAGCAGAAATCCTCAAAGCTGAATTACTGGACCTGAAGAAGGATGGGTTCATTATCCGCAATCAAGAGGGTGACATCATCTTCAGAATGCTTTTCAGGTGTGTGCTGGTATTTGCTGTGTTACTTTGTTAGCGGAAGTATCTTGTATATTGTATTACCAGGCAGTTATGAGTTGGTTCACATTTATCACTGTTCATACTGTACGTTCTGTTTCCTTTTAGGTCGGGATCTCTTGATCTGGACTCGTGTTCTAAGGAGGGCGGAATACTTCGCTGCGATCAGTCAGACACAGGGAAACTGAACTTCTTTGTCCAGACCGTCAGGCCAAAGGACACGGTGATGTGCTACCGGGTGCGCTGGGAGGAGCTGGAGGAGGGCCGCTCCGTGGAGCACGCCATGTCCTACAACGGCTCCCACTGGTATGGAGGTGCGGAGCGAGCCGTCCAGCATTGGCCCATGTCCGTGGAAGGCCAGGAAGCCCCCAAGCCTTTCATCACCGGAGACGTGTACTCCAACCGCCAGGACTTTGGTAGCATTCTGGAGCGCTACTGGCTCTCAGCCAACGCCACAGCCATAAAGATTAATGACTCTGTGCCTTTTCACCTTGGCTGGGATGACGAGGAGAAGATTCTTCGCTTCCAGGCTCGGTATAATGACAGCCCTTACAAAGCACTACCCAGAAAGGTGGCACACGCCGAACTGAGCTATCGTGTGTGTGTCGGCCGCGATGTCACCTCCATACACAAGTACATGGTCCGGCGGTACTTTAACAAACCCAACAAGGTTCCGTCCGAGGCGGTGTTCCGCCAGCCAATTTGGTCCACGTGGGCCTTGAACAAGAGCGCAGTGGACCAGGAGAAGATCCTTAAGTACGCGTCAGACATCCAGAAGCACGGCTTCAACTGCAGCCAACTGGAACTCGACGACCGCTACACCAGCAGTTACGGCGAGTTCGAGTTTGACCCGGAGAAGTTTCCCAACGTCTCAACCATGTTTCAGAGTCTGAAGGACGATGGTTTCCATGTCTCTCTGTGGACCCATCCCTTCATTAACTACGAATCCACCAACTTTGACGTCGGAGTGAAGAGGGAGCTGTTTGTCCGAGAGCCCAGCGGACAGCTCCCTGCCTTAGTCCGCTGGTGGAACGGTATCGGGGGCATCCTGGACTTCACCAACCCAGAGGCCCGTGAATGGTTTGCTTCCCATCTCCGAGCCCTTAAAACCAAGTATGGGGTTGCCTCATTCAAATTCGATGCCGGGGAAACCAACTACCTGCCAAAGCAGTTTAGCACCTACGCACCCTTGCATGACCCCAGCACCTTTACCCGCCGCTACACAGAAATGGCCATTCCATACAACGACCGCGCCGAACTTCGGTCTGGGTACCAGTCCCAGAACATCTCCTGTTTCTTCAGGCTTATTGATCGGGACTCTGTGTGGGGTTACGACCTGGGTCTCAAATCCATCATTCCTACCGTCTTGACCATTAGCATCCTAGGCTATCAGTTCATTTTGCCAGACATGATTGGTGGTAATCCGAACGGGACTCTAGGGTCCACGGGCCTGCCTGACCGTGAGCTCTACATCCGCTGGCTGGAGCTGTCAGCCTTCATGCCGTCCATGCAGTTCTCCATCCCGCCTTGGGCGTACGACGACGAGGTGGTGGAGATTGCGCGGAAGTTCACCGCACTCCACGAGACCCTGGTGGCCCCACGAGTGCTGGAGCTGGCCGGGGAGGTGCTGCACACCGGAGACCCCATCATCCGCCCTCTCTGGTGGATCGCCTCAGAGGACGAGGCAGCGTACAAGATAGACTCTCAGTTCCTCATTGGGGACGACTTCATGGTGGCACCTGTGCTGGAGCCGGGTAAACAGGAGAGGGATATCTACCTTCCTGCTGGCAAATGGAGAAGCTACAAGGGGGAGCACTATGACAACATGAAGGGTCCCATGCATCTTACTGACTACCCTGTAGATCTAGATGAAATAGCATATTTTGAGTGGGCAGGCTAAACAGTGCATTAACTACTGTTTAATGATTTTCTTGTTGTTTTTGCTATTCCATCGTCACCAGTTGATAAACCAGACCTTTATTTGTGACGACACTCCTGTCAAACTATGAGGTGTTTTCTCTTTGAAACTTGAAAAGATAAATGAAGTACACAAGAAATGGCCAAGAAGATGCTGTCAGCACATTGTGTACTTCTGCTGTGTTCCCTAAATTCCACAGTAAGTATAATACTGAAACAATTTGTCAGAAAACTTCATTTCTGAAGTTACTGTGCCAGTATCCCTAATCCAGTATAGAGCAAGTAGTTTTTTTATTTTGATTAATGGATATAATTTTCTACTGATGTTTGTAAATACCTCATCTGTGTCTTAATTTAGCTTTACCTTGTCTCATGACTCATTTGTGGACAATTTTCCTTTTTACCATTTAATTTATTTTTTAAAAGAGGAAAAACTGATTAATCTTTAAATGTGCCAGTTATACCTTCATTGCTGCCAAAGTAATGTCTCGCATAGTTCTATATCGGTGTAAATGTCACATTTATGTTGAATTGGAGCACTCCTAAGCCTTTGTACATGTTCTATGAGCCATTGTTCAAAGTGACCTTTATTTATGCATGGGATGAAAGGGAATTGCATGACTTCATACATTTTTCTTTTTTTGATAAAGGACCTGCAGTGTTATACTCCAGACACTCCTAAGACCTGTGAGGTATTCTAAATTACTGGTATTATGTTCTGTTCATTCTGCATATGTTATTTTACAGTCATTCCAGTCTAAAGCAATAACTATTTTTTAAACTCATGATCAAATAGTGTTGACTGTATATTTTGGATAAGACTGCCATTACACTATGCATACATGAAGAGTTATGCACCTTACAGGGACTTAGTTCAATTAAGAGTTATACATACAGTCTTTCCAAACAAAAGTAAATAAGAGAATACTATTTAATTGTGATATTAGTGTTATGGGACCACACTGGAAAGTAGTTCTCTCAATCTTCTACTGCCTTTGTGAAATACTGTAATCTGAATAATAAGTGAGAATGTCAACTGCACTGGGATGTACAGCAACTGTTATTGAGTTTTAAATGTTGCAAATGTTGCACCTTAGCAAACCCAACATCCCAACCCAACCCAGCAAGACAACATCTTAGGTGTGCCTGTATACCAGTCACACATGCAAATGAGAGTAAAGTAATGTGAAAGAATGAACTCATCTCTGCATACAACTGATTCAGGGCCATTCTTGTCATTATGGTGATCATTTGCTGGAACTAAATGGTTGGAGAAAGAAGGGATTTTGTTGTAATAATGTTTTTTAATCCAGTCAATAAATTATCCTTTGTTATAACTCCAATAAGTGTCAAATGTCTGTAAGTGTCCAATAAGTCTATCAAAACTAGTCTTTCAATCATTGACCTACACACACATTAGAGCTCTATGGGCTTTGTGTTCATTATCTAAGGACTCAGAGTAGGCTAATAATGCATACGCACCGGTGTTCCTGAAGAGGTTAAATGATCATATTTAAACTATTAACTGAGGACCTTTGTGGAGAGAACATGGCACAATCTGTGAGGTCTATATCTGTCTGCAGGCATGTAGCCAAGGTTGAGCGATGAGGCTGTCCCACAATTTCATTCTACAACCAACTAGTCCAAAATGTGGTCAAAACAGAGACTTTGCCGCCTCCTGCTGGTACCCTCAACCAGTCTATGTTCTCAACACATGCGCAACACAGCGCAGTGTGAAACGTCTTGAATAATGGTGCCTATGCGCATGGCTACACACGTCATTCACGCAACAGCTTCTCTCTTTCGCGCAATATCTGCTGTGAGTCCCTATGCGTGAGTCACGAGCTCCTTCCAGCCAGAGCCCGTTTACGGAGAGCCGGATCACTCCCTATTAACTCCATTGTACCTGCAATATGTTGCAGTTCCGCTAGGGGCGATCACGAATAAGTGCAAAAACAATGGGGGTCTATGGAGCTAGACGGCTAAATTTGTCTCTTTCACCTGGTTGTCGTTGAGAAATTGAAGATTTGATTGTGCTTTCTGCAAGCTCAATATGGATTATAGGTCAAAAGTTGAATGAACGAGTAGTCACGTCCTTTCGATTTCTTACAGGTTGGGTCGTTGTTGCCCACAACACACTAGCTTTCTGCTAATGAATGACGTCATTGACACATTTGAAAGGCTTTTTAGAACAAATAAGTGACTCAAAAAATATAATACTCAGCGGTTTGTATTTTTTCTGCCCCCTCTTTTGACTGCAACATTCGAATTTCTGAGCAAAAAATTATATCCCGAGAAAAGTGGATTTGAGGGGTTCAGCTCCATAGGCCTCTATTCATTCTGCACTTATTCGTGAGCGCCCTCATGTGGAACCAGAAAAGGAACTGCAACCAGTTCAGAAACCGGAAGTTTCCCGAGAGTGGCGGTTCTCCCTTTTACTGTCTATGGGTTCTCCCCTTATTAGACATTAGGCGTGTTCGACTTGAGGCAGATCTGTGCAGATCTGACTTGATGTGATGCATGCTGGGTTGAACACAATGCATACTGGGATGGACGCAATGCTTGCTGGTTAGAAAATCTGTCCGACTTCTGTCAGCCGGGGAGGGACTTACCACCGTGACACCATGTCACATGACCTTAAAATATCGCGGGAGTCTTAGCCAAGGGGGCAGGCGAATTCCCCGAAGTAGAAGAATCGACGTAGGCTGGAGGGACCACCTCTCTGCTAACTCCCATAGAAGCCCATTCATTCTAGGATTTTTTTGAAATACCATAACTTCATATAACATATATCCTGTGCCGATATTGTAGCTTCTGTGTAATCCACATAAACACTACAAAGGCAAAACAG
Source organism: Alosa sapidissima (assembly GCF_018492685.1). NCBI lineage: Eukaryota > Metazoa > Chordata > Actinopteri > Clupeiformes > Clupeidae > Alosa > Alosa sapidissima. The sequence goes on from NC_055964.1 coordinate 19,117,718, forward strand.
ACTCCACTACCTCGTCCGTAACGTTGGTTACCCGTAAGAAGATTGGTTAGCTTGTTCGGTGGGAGGGAAGCTAGCTTTGACGTAATCTCTCTTTCGCGCCGTAGGGAGATAACCGTATTGTTTGGATAAGAAGCTCAGTCCACCTTACTGTCTATGACGGTAACTCATAAGCAAAACCTAGCATACACGACCGTATGTTAAGGTAAAGCATTACACAGAGGCAACCTAATAATAATAAAAAAGTAAACCTAATTTTTTAAAAAACGGCACTAATCATTTCAGAGGTTTTCGATGGATTGACCGTAGGTCGGAAAAGTAGAAAGAAGATTAGCTTCAAGGCTATAACTTTTTTGTTTTGTTGACTGTTTTTGAAGATGATCATGTATGGTAGCTTCAACATTAACACGACTTGGTGAGGATGATATTAATAATAATACATAAATAAATGTTTAACTTTGATGACTTTGAAGGTGAAAGAAGTGTGAGAAGAATTTCTGTGTATCTATCATATGAGTTACAAGATTCAGTTCGATGGCTAGCGTCACGAAGTTAAGTGTGAGTCTGCGCAGTACTGGGGGGACCAACTGAAAAATCGTTCTATTTGACTCAGTGCCCTCCCATTGAAAACGACGGAGTCTGTTCGTCCATTTCTTTTACTGTCTATGGTCTTAGCCTGCAGACAGATCTTGCAGTTGCCTTCCACGAGCTGCACGAGCTAAAACACGCCCTCATGACGTCAGTTCAAAGACGTGATAGGGCCATTTGGGAGGAATGTCCTCGTGACGATTTTGACGGGAGTCTCATGCTGCTTCCTTATGTTGGAATATGCGAAAATAAACAGAAATCAAAGGGATACCTTCTTATACGTGATTTCTGCAACAATGGTAGGCTAGCCTACTGAAAACGTTTGGATATTCTGTTATTTTCTGCTGTTGGTTAAATAGATAGACACACATATAGGGAAAACACTTGATATTGAATTTATGGTCTACAAAGCAGGCCTGTTAACTGGATGCCAACAGTGGTTTATTTAAACTACATCATAAGAATTTATTTCGTCAGTCATCATGCTCATGTCGAACCTATTCCTATTCCCTAAGCCTATTCTCTGTTCCAGCTGACTCTGGCAGATCACGTGGACAGTCAGTCGCGATCGGTTATTTAATAAATAAATGAATTATAGTAATAATAAAATTAAAATAAAAAGCTTCTACCTAATGTGACTATTTTTTATATAAACTGTAAAAGAAAATACGTGTTTTCCCGCTGTATTCTCCATAAAGAGTAAAGTAAATTATGTACTTATTTCTGGAATTGACGTCACTTCCTGGACTCGTCTGAGGCTGGTCTGAGGTCTCTCAATGACTTAACCCCTACTGGACACTGGGTCCCTTTTTCTATTTTTAAAATAAGTATATAGCCTATCCCATGTTGTGTGTTTGTAGAAACTCAGAAGTTTTTAGATTAAACTCACAAATTTACGAGGAAAAAACTCAAATAACTGCAACCGCGACGCAATTCATTCATGCGCGAACGACGTACCCGTTTATTCTGCTCCATAACCCATTGCATTATGTTAGTCCATACATTTACTATATACTATTATTAACAATACACTGATAGCTCTTACTTTCACTTCCTGGTCCTGCATCACTTTGTTTCCCCAAGGAACACGAGCCCCATGGCCATAGCTATTTTATTCACTGTTTGGAACAGGGGAAAGTGCTGTTTTGAGTGGGGGAAACTATTGTCACAATATAAAGTGATTATCTGTACTGTAGTGTAATTATTATCTAATTATAAATATATTAGAATGTTATTATTGTATAATATGGAAACTATGTTGGATTATGTTCCATGTATGTCTGTGATATATATATAAGGGATGATGATCATTGTACAGAGAAAATTACCCTGTTATATTGGTATCTACCAATTAGAGGTGATAGACGGCTTTATTTAAAGCGAGGGATTTTTGGCCTCAGTGTGGGAGTCTGGAGTATCAACTTGCTGAGAGGTTGGATACAGAGTATTGTTAAATTTGCGAATTGTGCTTGAAGTGAGAAACGGGTTGGTTGATTTTTTTGTTTATTTTTTCAGAAAAGTATTTTTTGTTGGCATTGTGCCGGAACATGTTTTTTATAGCACTGTAAATAAATCTGCACTTTTCACCACAATCCACGTTTGCTGTTTGCGGTGTCTTCACCCCATCACCGCCCAACCTCAGTGTGTCCTTGTCACCACCATCCTGTGTGGACGTGGGTTGCAAGGCCCATTTTTCACAGAATCACATTACCTTACTTTGCAAAGATGTCATCATCTTGAATTTCCCCTGGGGATCAATAAAGTATCTATCTATCTATCTATCTATCTATCTATCTATCTATCTATCTATCTATCACATCACCGAACTAGTTTGTACCATATAGGCCTATATTGCACTGCCTGCCACCACCATTTGGTTTCATTGTACGATGATGGACAAGGATCATACGTAGGCTAGAGCAGATTAGTATAGTCGTTATTCGTTATTCGATTCGATGCGTGAATTTAAACTTGAGAGTTCGTTTTATTCATTTATTTACTCATGCTGTTGCATTTCGCTTTAGTGGAAGTAGACGATAGGCCTAATGCAGTTCGAGAACTAGGCTTAGCTTAGGCCTACCTGAGAGAGAAAACGAAACGTGAGTGTAATATCATGGTCAAGTCAAGTCAACTTTATTTATATAGCGCATTTCATACACAGAGGTCATTCAATGTGCTTTACATAAACAAAAGCAAACAGGAATAGCCGATAAAAGCATAGAAGGGCAATAAAGAATAGTTTAAAAAGTAAAGAATAATAATAATAATAATTCGGGGCAGCCGTGGTCTACTGGTTGGCACTTCGGACTTGTTACCAGTTCGAACCCCAACCAGTAGGCACAGCTGAAGTGCCCTTGAGCAAGGCACCTAACCCCTCACTGCTCCCCGAGCGCCGCTGTTGTAGCAGGCAGCTCACTGCGCCGGGATTAGTGTGTGCTTCACCTCACTGTGTGCTGAGTGTGTTTCACTAATTCACGGATTGGGATAAATGCAGAGACCAAATTTCCCTCACGGGATCAAAAGAGTATATATACTTATACTTATATACTATACTTATAAGAAAACATAAAACACACAAGGTGATAGTACATAAAAGCGTAAAAGGGCAATCATTTAAAAGTGTTTAAAAAGTAATAATTAAAATATAAAAAACAACATAGAAACTATTAAAATTTGATCTGAAAGACTTTCCCAGATTTAGACATAATAAGTGATCAGTTAGCAGAAAGCATCTGAGAAAAGTTTGGTCTTAAGTCTAGATTTGAAACTGGCTACAGTTGGGGCAACTTTGATCTCATCTGAAAGTTGGTTCCAGAGCTGAACTGCATAGCAACTAAACGCTGCTTCACCATGTTTAGTTCTAACAGTAGGTTTTACTAACAAGTATTTCTCCTGAGACCTGAGAGGTCTGGAAGGTGTGTACTGCTGAAGCATGTCTGCTAGGTAATTTGGTCCCGTTCCATTTAGTGATTTAGAAACAAGCAGCAGCACTTTAAAGTCAATTCTGTGACTTACTGGAAGCCAATGCAGGGACAAGTATTGGAGTAATGTGGTCAATTCTTTTAGTTTTTGTGAGAACCCTGGCCGCTGCATTTTGTATCATCTGAAGCTGTTTGATAGTCTTTTTTAGGAAGGCCTGTGAAAAGCCCATTGCAGTAGTCAACCCTACTGGAGATGAATGCATGAATAAGTTTTTCTAGATCATGTTTAGACATTAGCCCTCTAAGTTTGGCAATGTTTTTGAGGTGGTAAAAAGCTGATTTAGTTATTGCTTTCATGTGGCTGTTTAAATGTATAGTCCGAGCGAATTAGCTCAAAAAGGGGTCTACGGTGGCGCTAAATACAGCGAAGCTATATTTGGTATCGTTGGAATCGTAATTTTGTGTAGATTATGAATTTAACGTGCCTACAGTACCAATCCTTTCCGGAAAAAGATAAAGACCTATGAATAAAACATGGTACAATGAGCATTGGGCCAAAATCATGTGTTACTACATTTTTATATAAGCTGTTATCTCGCAAACCTGTTAACCGTTGGTCATCATTTGATCCACTTACTCACTATAAGGTCCCAATAGACTGGCTAAGTATTCAAAGCACTGGGGTCAAAGGTCAAGGTCACGTGGGGTTGAAGAGTGAAAATACAGTATTTGGACAATACCTCTAAAGCTGATTGATGGATCTCCATTATATATGACAGTTGTCCACCATAAAGGATATAGCCTAGTATGAACTGATAAGATGCTCAGGGTCATGCGGTCAAAGGTTAAAATCAAAATAAATCCATTGCATATAATGGTTGCATATAAAGGTTGATGGGGATTAATGTGTTCAATATCTTCTGTGAATATTAAAGTGTAATTCTAGCGCAACTGTTAAGGCATTGGGGTTTACTACTAACGTTCTAGCGCCCAGCTATGCTAGCTAGCATCTATTACGTCAAACTCAGTCAAGCCAGTCAAACTCTGTTATGGGACCACACTGGAAAGTAGTTCTCTCAATCTTCTACTGCCTTTGTGAAATACTGTAATCTGAATAATAAGTGAGAATGTAAACTGCACTGGGATGTACAGCAACTGTTATTGAGTTTTAAATGTTGCAAATGTTGCACCTTTTTCATGGCTTTTCTTGTAATAGGACAACATCTTAGGTCTGTAGGCTATAGGCTACCAGTCACACAAGCAAATGGGAGTCTGAAGTAAAGTAATGTGAAAGAATTAACTCACCTCTGCATAAAACTGATTCAGGGCCATTTTTGACAGTGATCATTTTCCTTTTGTTGGAATTAAATCGTTTGAATAGGAAGGGATTTTGTTTGCTTGTCCCTTTGCTTGACCCTTTGTTATAACTCAAAGTGTCTGTAAGTGTCAAATAGGCTATGTGTCAAAACTAGTCTTTCAAACATTGACCTACACACACATTTGAACTATATGGGCTTTGTGTTCATCATCCTTGAAGTAGGCTACTCAGAGTTAGCAATACCGTACCTGAAGAGGTTATAGGCCTAGATGATCATACAGTATTTAAACTATTGAGGACCTTCGAGGATAGAGCACATCAAAACCTGTGAGGTCTATATATCTGCATGTAGCCTATGTATCCAAGGATGGAAAATCCTGATTTTTTTCTACAACCAACCACTAGTCCAAAATGTGGTCAAAACCCTCCCGCTCTCAAATGCGCAACACAGCGCAGTGTGAAACGTCTCGAATGTTTGTGCGCATGGCTATCAACGTCATTCCGGCGACAGAGCTTCTTCACTGGTCACTTCTTCTATTTTTAAAAGTAGGCTACTTTCGTGTATCCAATGTTGTGTATTTGACACTGATGTACTTTGCCAGAAATACATTTCCATGCATTCCTAAAAATGCATGCAAGGTTTGCTGTAGTAAAGTCCAAACCGAATAAGAACAAGGCTAACGTTCAGACGTCCATCAGTAAATTCTTTGCTGGAGTTAACAAGAAATCAGAAGGCGACAGTGCAAATAAATCTGGAATTAATCCGAATAATCTTCACCTTGGGATTGGATTGAAGGTAAACACTCAGTCATAAGCGCTATCACAACACTGCATGTTCTGCCAACCAAACAGTTATTTAGGGTGCTTCGAAAGCCAGTAGGCTTTCTTATGCAGTGTTGTTACCCTTAAAATAACCAACAGTTACCTTTTACCGCCATCTCACCTCACCCCACCCCTGTGTGTTTTTGTAAACAGAAGAAACACTGTGAGGATGGAGTGGAGTCTCCAGGGAAGCGGGCCAAGCTGTCCCATGATGGAGAACTGGAGAGCATGGACACTGATGCCAGTCTCAGTGACTGTGCCAGAGGTAAGGCAAGCCTGTAAAGCCACGCACTGTTGGTTCAGATAAAAGGCCATGATGAATTGTTCCTTCCTTTCTACCTTTTGTCTGCAGATGATGTATTTACATTTGAACATAATTTATATGATCAGTGAAGGCTTACTCATTGATGTTGTGACCATGCCATGTTTAGCATGTTTTATAAATGCTCTATATTCCCTCTGAAGAGCCAAAACCTCAGACGTCCAGAGGTAGCCTTTCGGGCACCACCCTGGAAAGACTGAAAGGCTTCAGTTGTCCCGGTACAGCGCAGAGCAATGGGGCAGAGGCAGAGCGGTCAGAAACATCATGTGGTGGGGGCCTCGTTGGCAACAGCAAAAAGCCAGCAGACAGCCCCACAAACACTAACAGAGAAAAGCCAGATGGAGTGGACGAAAAAGAGGAGGGGGGAAACCAGCAAAAACAGGTACACACATTATGCAGGCTGGGGTGACATATTTGCCACCCTTTAGAAATGTGCTTGCTCTCTTTGGTATTGATGCCTGTGACTTCATCTCTTAGGCCAAGGGATTCAGCTTCAGTCAGTTCACGAAGGCTGGTGGTAGTGCCACCAAGAAGAGTACCCCTGAAGTGAGTGCTCCCAACAGGAGAACCAAGAGCATCTACACCCCTCTGGAGCAGCAGTTCCTGGAGATCAAAGAACAGCACAAGGACACACTCCTGTGTGTGGAGTGTGGCTACAAGTACAGGTTCTTCGGAGAAGATGCAGAGGTGATGTCTGTTGTTATTGTTGTTGTCATCAGTACATGTACATATGTATGTGAGCTTTTTATTGGGGGGGGGGGATTTGAGGTGGAATTTACTTGAAGAAGGTCTATGACCGAAACGTATTTTCTAAATAAATAATTAATAAATACATAATTACTTAGCTAAGCTCCTGATCTGTGACCTTTGGTCATATCCAACGCACCTGCCTGACAAAAGAGGTGTGCAAAAAGCCTTCCTACATTGCACAGGGGAGAACAGTGGAAATACAGCCATCAACCACAGAAAAGAAATGAGGTTGTGACTGTGATTGGTTGGTCATGCATGGACTTGCATAAATTCAGATGGCCTTTCACTGAGGAATATTATTAATGTCTTTGTGGTTCATTATGGGGTTATATTCGTAGATTGCTGCCAAAGAGCTGAACATCTTCTGTCATATGGATCACAACTTCATGACTGCCAGTATCCCTACCCACCGGCTGTTTGTTCATGTTCGCCGCCTGGTCTCCAAGGGATACAAGGTCAGAGCTGACATTTGTGCGTTATCTGGTTATTGTGGCATGAATGATTATTGCAGACATTTTGGTTGCAATTTGTTTGGGGGTCTCTCTTCTATAAAATGTCAGGAAAGGCCTAGTCTGTGTTTCTGTTGCTTTGCAAAATAAAATCAAGTGTTAACAAAGCTCAATTCCTGGATTCAGTTTCCAGATGTCACATGACTTCAGATCAGTTTTTTTTATTGCAACGTATGAAATGACTCATTCTTATCCTCTTGAATGTCAATCAATGTCCTGCCCTGATGTGTAGGTGGGTGTTGTGAAGCAGACCGAGACCTCGGCCATCAAAGCGTCTGGTGCCAACAAGAGTTCTCTCTTCACCCGCAAACTCAGTGCCCTCTACACCAAATCCACCCTGGTGGGGGAAGGTATCCTTTTTGATCTTCAAAGAATGTCTGTCATCTCTGGGACAGTTTTGTTATCCAAAGGTGTTCGTTAGGTGAATGCCAGATGTGACATTTTGTCATACCTGGGATGTCTGATTGAAAAGCAACATCACCTGGTGGATCATGAAGAATTCACCATCATGACATTAAAAGAAGCGATTGCAGAGATTTGCTCATACAATATAGCACAATAGCACATTTTTTTAGTCCTTCTGTCACCAAGGCATGTCTTATGTTGATGTTTTTTGTGGATATGTCTTCAAAGCAAAGGCTTTCTTTGTGTTTGGTGAAGAGAAGGAATCCTTGCAAAAGATTACTTCTAGTATGAACATTATAATATGGAGCCCATCAAGTCTGCAGTACTCCATGCTCCTTGTTGTGCCTTAGAGAGCATTGAGATGTAGGCATGAGATAGGCCTACAATTATTATTGTGGCTTTGACTGACCCATAAGGTACATACAAATGTATGAATGTAACAATTATTTAGATGTTGGATCAAAAATCATAACAGACAATTTGTCAGACATTGAAAAGATAATATACTTAGCCTAAATGAAATGTATGTTTGTTTGTCAATACATACATTTCATGTATGGCTATGAACCTCCCTTCTATCTCTGAAAGGCCCTCAAATGTTTCAACCCTAAATTCTAAATTCTAATTTCATCCCTAACTCGGATGGCTCGTCCCAGATGTGAACCCTCTCCTGAAGTTGGGGGACCTGGAGGACGCTGAAGATGTGGTGCAGGATGCCCCCAACAACTACCTCATGTGTGTGTATGAGACCTGGGACAAGCAGACCAAGGAGCTTATTGTGGGTGTCGTGGTAAGATCTCAGTATTTTTGGTTCCTCACCCTTGTTCATCACCTCTCTCTCTCTCTCTCTCTCTCTCTCTCTCTCTCTCTCTCTCTCTCTCTCTCTCTCTCTCTCTCTCTCTCTCTCTCTCTCTCTCTCTGAGCATTGCAAAAAGATTATTTAAACATTTAAATAATAATAATGAAACATTTAAAACTACTCTTGGTGATTTTCACCAAGTATAGTGGAATTTTAGCAACCAAAACATCAGGGCCATAACAAGATGCCTGCACTAGCACTATCACATGCCTCTTTGCCATTAAACACCATTTATTACGCCCCTCTCTCCACCGCTAACTACAGGTGGTTCAGCCTACCATTGGAGACCTGATGGTGGACTGCTTTACAGACAATGTTTCCCGCTCCGAGCTGGAGTCTAGAGTGCTGCGGATTCAGCCAGTGGAGATCCTTGTGCCGTTAGACCTCTCTGAGCAGACTGAGAGACTGCTGCGCAACATCTCGCTTGCCAGGTAACCACTAGGGCTACTCATTTTAACACTGACTGATCCCAGAAGATGGATATCATAAACTGGGATATCATTAACTGTATGGCTGTTTAGCCCAAATGGCTGTATGGTTCAGATGCACTATTATGTTTTTTAGTGTGATAAACAAGGCATACCTGTTGGCCCTCTATGTATGGCCTTGTGTTGTAAGTTGTGTTGCATCACACTCACATGTGCTTATAACACCACAGAAGAAATTGCCAGTTCATGTTTATGTAAATGTAATTGGTACTGGTCTTAGTTGTTGTCAAAAGGATGTGTTATTTGCCTAGGTGAATTTTACAATATGTATGTTCAACAAAATATCAAAATATGTTTACCAGATTGATATTTGTAGTAATGACACAGACTATGTTACTATTTTTCTTACGAAATCAATTTTGCTTCAGTCATTTCTCTTAGAGTTAGTCATGGAGTGAATATGACTGAAGGTCTGAATATCTCATTATAAGTATGGTGTAGATTATTTATAAATGCCACATTATAGAGTTGTGACAAAAAGACAGTTGATACAAAAAGAACTGAAGTAACAGTGCATAAACCTAGAAGTTAGATAATCTGAAAATGTGAGCGCTAAAATTTCATAGGCCTTTCCAGGCGTCAAGTATGTTGATCAAAGGTGTACAGACTTTAAAAGTGCACTCTTGATTGAAATTCATAACAGTTTAAATACAAATTTTTCTCATGTTCCTCTAGCTGTAAATCTAGTGTATGCAATTTTCCACCACTGGGTGTCAGTAACAGCTTGCAAATGTGTTCAATCAAGGTTATTTTATTATAATTATGTAGGCATATAGCTGATGCATAACACATTTATATTAGCTTGATTTTTGTTCCGATATTGCTGGAAATTGATAATATTTATGGTACATGCGTGACATGCATGATTGAAAAGATTCTAGTCAAAAAGTTAAACAGGGTTTAGTCAGGAGAGAATCAGATGGTTCTCAAACTTGGAGCAAAAAAGAGAGACCATTTTCAGAGTCCCCGAGGATTCTAGTAAAGGCTTGCCTCAGTGTTTTCTTGAAAATTGCATTGTTTCCCCTGTTTCTAATTAGAAATGCAAATGAATTGTCAAGGAAATCTCCATCTTGGACATCATTCCCCCCTGGCCACATCAGCCGTCCCAGAAGCACTGTTTGATTTACCGTGGTTCGCTCTCCTCCAGCAGATGTGTGCTCATTATGCATTAATGGCACTCCCCCGTTGAACAGTGGGTTTGCATAATCAGCACTCATTGCCTTGCGTGCCAAGGACTGTTATTGCGATGCGTAGCAGGCGTTTGACTTGACACTGGCGAGAGAGTGGCACTCTGCTGGGCACTCTGTGCCTTCCAAATCAGAGGTGGCATCACACCTCCAAAAGTGGTAGTGTGGAAGTTGACGAAGCACTGACACTTCAATTGTGCGACTGTTGAAAAACTGGCATCAGGCCTCTGCATTTTAAAGTCTCAAGCAACGCTTTTCTTGCGAATTGAGTTTCTTTCAGTAATTTGTTCGGTTTAAAAATTGATTTTATGGTGCTCCACTAAAATCTGAATAGCTTTGTTGTGTAGAAGTTTTGGGCTTAGCCATCACTTGATCTGGGTGCTCCCTCATCAGATAGATTTGGGAAATTTCGTCAGCTGAGCATTTTTAAACTAAAATTGTAGGTGTCAGCGCATGCTGAATACATTTACCTACACCCCCACACTTCCTCCACGTGTCTATTTCAACAGCAGTGACCATAAGACCATTAACAAAATCAATTGACAAGCAATCAATATCAATACATACTTGAAGCCTCTCCCTTAAGATAAAACTCCAACATACTATATACTGTAGCTTCCAGAATTGATTGGTTTCACCGATCAGTGTTCTGTCATGAAAAGACCAGCGAGAATTTTTACATTTTCTTTTCTTTCCTCTTGATTGAATATTTAGTAACCAGCATGTTTGTGTACATTAACCATACAATATGATTAATTTTATATAGACACCCTTGCCACACCCTTGCTGTATCATTAAGTAAGATGATGCTCTAGATCTGTCTGGCCACTAGCTGGGGATTACGCACACTGCAGAGCTCTCCCAAAGGAAAAAAAGAAAAATGAAGAAGCCATTATTGGAATGGAACTGTTCCATCGCTCTCCTCAGTCAGATAACTTATCATATGCCATGATGAGCACATATTTGCAGATAGCTGTTCTCCACTCACAGGTCTCTCGTGTTCTGTTGACTGTTGGATAATATCTGCTGGTAAACAATACAGCCTTGGCATGAGTGTGTCTCTTGCTGCGAGTGTGTCTCTTGCTGCTGTAATTAAGAGATCAGAGACTCTAGGTTGCTGCTTGGGAGAACACCACATTTGTTTGATTGTGTCTGTTTGCTGTTTATTCAAGCCTACTAATTCCTGTGCAAAATTGATTAGGGGTAAAGCACTTCAAAAGTCTAAGTCCTTACTGTAGAATGCTGAAAGCCAGGATTGTACCCCCTCCCTCTTTTCTAGCACATGGAGTGAACTGGGTTGACATCTCAGTTTGTGAGAAGTTTTCTCTCTCTGTTTGTGCTCAGGGTTACCTTTTGAGAAAGAGAGAGAGAGAGGTCTAGACAGGGTTATTGTCTTTAGATTTCCCCGGAGGACGTCACACTCACAGAGCAGAGCTTGAAAGAGCAGCTCGACACGTAGGGCCGAGGGCTGAAGATCAATTTGAACCGGACTCGAGTCGGACATCGGCGCTGCTCGGAGAGGAGGTTAATGTGGGAACAGAAACTCGCTTTTCTTGAGCTGTGCCACTGGGGGTCTTTAAGCTCATTTAATTAAAAGAGTGACCTGACCTGGGGCAGCCTATCCCCCAAACAAAACCAAGTGGAGATTCCGGGTTGGTGAAGGGGTGAGCTACCTCTCTGGTATGTTTTGTTTGGTCCTTGGTTAAAATATGATGACATTTTTATTTTGGAAAATTCTTAGATATAAACATAAACATAAACAAATGTGACTTCATGCGCAATTGCTGACCTTACCTTTAAATTGTTTATTCATTGGGTGTCTAGTAGATTCCTGTTTTGCCTGTGTTTATGGTAAACAAACTTTGCTCCATTTATTTATAGACCTGATTGATCTGGAGATTTACTCTGACCAGAGCACTTTTCAGTGAAATATTCCTATTTATATCCATGAGGCCTCGACTTGTTATGTTTTATCGTTTTTTCGGTGAAAAGCTGCGTGATTGCTTTGTTTCCTTGCTCTGAGCAGAAGTGAAGTCCCAGTAGGTCTTCTCAGATGTTATGAAATGTCTTTGGTTTCATGTTCTCAATTGACTCTTTAACCTCAGCCCTCTTCTGCATAGCACACTTCAATTATTAACGTATGATAATAATGTCAACACCACACTGTACGTGAGCTTCCAAAGTAAGTTTGCCAAAAAGTTTGTCATCATCTGGTTCGGTTGAGATGATGACTATGTTTTTGCAAATTCCTGTGTGTGTGTGTATGAGCATGGAGAGGTGTAGGTCTGTCCATACAGTGTGTGTGTAAGTATATGTGAGTGTGAGTACCTGTGTGTGTGTGTGTGTGTGTGTGTGTGTGTGTGGGATCCAATGCTCAGAGGGAGACGGAGAGGCCTAATTAGGCGTAGCTGTTCTGATTTGTGGGAGCTGGAGAAGGGGGAAGGCCTGCTAATTTGCCATCATCTCCCAGCGCCGTAAGATGAGTGATGAGGAGGGGATTCGATTAGCACAGGGGGATGAGCGATGTCGCTCGCTTTCACTCTCCCGCTCTCTATTTCAATATCTCTCCCTCTTTAGCTCTCTCTCTCTTTCTCTCTCTCTCTCTCACACACACACACACACACACACACACTTTCTCTCTCTCTCTCTCAAGATGGCTGAGGAATTATGTACACCTCTGTTTTTCTTGTTTTGTCCCCTTTCTGATTATCCTGTCTTTATTTTTTCATCTTTCATTTTCCAATTTACAAAATCGCCAGATTTTGCAAGCATTTTGGTCTAATCACTTGTAGTTCTTTTCCCCTTCTGGCTGGGAAATTGGGGATCTTGAGCACTGTATTTTTTGTATTTACTTCTGATGAGTACCAGGCATCTGAGAGGGTTGTGTTGCCTCCTGTCGCAGTGTATCTCTACAGTACTTAACTAGAGCATTCTGTTTTAATTTAACCCTTGAATGGCTTTGGAAAGGGCACTGCTTCAGGTCTTCCATATTACATCTGCAAATCATAGCACAGCCATTTGAATCCTGTTAACCATTTAAAAAGGGCATTCCAATTATCCCACCGGGTTTTTATTTCATACACTGTACCATCATGCACCTCAGGAGTCCAGTGAACCATGCCGGCATCTTGGAGTGCTTTTCTCCCAGGTGCACCCTGACAGGCGCTGCAGTTCACACAGTGTGACTGTGTGGTGTAACACTGACGTCAACAGAGGCAGAAATTCTCAGCAGAGCAGATTGAGAGTTGTTTTTTCTCTCTTGGAGAGAACGTATTATGAGGGGGTCTGCTGGAGGGGTTTTGTTGTTGACATTGTATGAACATAAAAGGGTGCGTGTTTGTGTGTGTGTGCGCCTGCGTGCGTGTGCATGTGTGCATGTGTGTGTGAGTGCAGGTGAGGGTAGAGCTCTAGCTGTGCTTTTTTGATTGAAGGGACTTGCAGCACATATATTTTTGGTTTAAAAGAGTGTGAAGATGCTTCCTGCTAGAGGAGCCTATTGGTGCATTTCTGCTCTGGAACCTGAGGCAAATCAGAGTGGTCAGTTCTGGACACTCATGAAATGGAAGCCTTTACCTAAATTCTCCTCCAGCTATATGTTTGGAAACTCCAGTATATAGTTGGAAGATTCCTCAAATCAATGAAATGTTTGTGTACATTTGTGCTTTCATGGTGTCTTGTCATGTTGTGGTGCCAACATTTTGTAAAGTCAAGAAGTTGACACGTTTCTCCAATGATCATATATCTTCTAAACATATTGAGACCTGGAAGGAATACACTCTGCACAAAATACAGTTTGAAATACTAATACACAAACTACTGTTTGATGAATATGCTTGTAAAGCTGTGGTATCTCAGGTGAAGGGTTTTTGTTTTGGCTGCCTCTACAGTATATGGGGCTTTGCGGTCTCTTAGCTCCCTTCTAATGAGACCCTGTGAGGGTTATGGAGGCTAAGCCCCTGCTGACAACGCCAAACCCTTCCCCTAAGTGAAGTAAAGCAGAGGTTGAGCTCAGAATATGCAACACTTCCCTGGAGTGGTGCCTAGGGTTCAGGCTTCAAGCGTTTTTACACTGTCCATGAAAGGCAATTTAATCAATGAGTGTTATTGGTAAAAATAATAATTTCATGAAATCGACTGACCAGCAGCAAATGTATTGACAGTGGTTACACTTCTGTTTCCTGTGTAGGGTAAGAAGCTTCAGTTGGACCCCAGCTCCATCTAGCCTACCTGTTGCAGTCTCCAATGCTTGGAGTCCCCTATATCACTCTGACACCTTGGCTTCTCGGTGCGCTCCTCTGTGACCTGTGAAAACGGTCATCTAATGTCTTTATGTATTGATTGGCTCCCTCGCCTGCAGTGAGGTTTTATTAGCCCCATCAGTCTGCTGATAGAAATGCCCTTCCTGCCCTTCAACCCCCCCCCACCCCCACCCCACCCCACCCCCGAGGTTTATGGTATGGTAACCATATTATGGTTGTGGAGGGCAAGCCTGTTGGGAACTGTTGTTTCTGTACTGATACCTTTGCAACAGTGAAGATGTCAGTTATTATGAGCAAGTCTTGCCATTGTATTGTGATTGTCTGTCTACAGGGAATGGCTTAACCATTTTGAGATCTGAATTTGAATAAGTTGGTCATGTGATTTCTTTGAGAAAACAACTGTGAACTTCACTATGCGGTTGACATTTACAGTTGTACTGGCGCCTGGCCTGGGCTAGTGGCAGTGGAGGGAATTAATTATGTTTGTTATTTCAATATTATTCGTGGTCATTGGCGAGAGAGTTGTTAAGGTCTTAAGGGGTTATCTCATTCTCAGGTTGGAATTGCAAAATAATTTCAGGAGGAACCAAATAATTTGCTATAATACATTTTGTGATTAGCAAGATTAGAGTGTAAGATTAGTTTCCATTTTGTATGTTGTAAACTTTATTTGTTTCTTACAGGGCTTTGAATAATCTTTCTGAATTTGATTTTGCCTTACTAGAGAAAGCATTTCCTATATCCAAAACGTGTGTGTGTGTGTGTATGTGTTGTACATCTGGCTGGCTGATGGCTGAAAAGAAAGGATGTTGCGGCGCTCTCGCTGAAGCCATGTGCTCGCCGCCGTCACCCTGGCAACAGCACAGAGACCACAAAGAGAGCCGGAGTCCTTGAGAGTGCTGTGGGGCTGAATGGAGGGGAGGAGTGCGAGTGAATGGAATGATGATGGTAGCGGAGAGGAGGAAATGTGTTTCTTATATTTTCTCTCCCTCGTGTTCCCTAGCTCTCTCTCTCTCCCTCTCTCTCTCCCTCTCTCTCTCTCTCTCACTCACTCACTCACTCACTCACTCACTCACTCACTCACTCACTCACTCACTCACTCACTCACTCACTCAACTCACTCACTCAACTCACTCACTCAACTCACTCACTCAACTCACTCACTGTTTGGGTGAACTCCAGTGAGTGGAATGCATACTGTAGGTGTTGTTTGGCTCCTTGCAGCAATAAATGCTTATATATATATATATATATGGCTGTTTGGAAATATCACCATAATCATAATGCAGCACTTATTAAGCATGCATTCTTCTTTATCTTTCTTCTTTATCTTTGTATGATTAGATTATTTAGGCACTCTTTGACAACACTGCTTGCAATTCGCATGAGGCATTTTGTTCACTTCTGCCTTTGCTTTGGAGTCTGTCAGTCCCCATTCAGCGGAGGAGCGCTTTGACTGTTTGGACTGTTCTGTTTGTTGTGAGACACAATTTGTTCTGACTCTCAGTGGAGGGCTTAGATAGGGCTTGTATTTCTCCTTTACTCAAGGGTAATACTGTAACTAAGAGCATTCTTGGCTTGATTGGAAACTTTCAATAATTCAATCATAGGCTATTTCAATCATTTATGTTGACCTCTTCTCATCCCCTTGCCTGACCTCAGTGTCCCCCCTCCCCCTCTTTTCCAGTGTGCAGGAGGATGACCGCCTTCGCGTGGAGCGACGCGAGAGCACCCAGTTTGAGTATGGCAATGCCATGAACACCGTGAAGGGCTTTTACTCGGACCCATCTCATCAAAGCCAGGATGGAACAGAAAAGGGTACTCTCTTAGTCTGAATGGGCTTCTTCTCTTCGTGCGTGCGTGCGTGCGTGCGTGCGTGCGTGCGTGCGTGCGTGCATGCATGTGGCAGCGTCTGCATGCTGCTGTGATGTGATTTGTCTGGCCTGACAGGGGTCAGTGTGTGTGGGCTTGTGCTGTGTAATTGAAAAATCATTTCTTCCGGGGATGGACGTCCTGATCAATACCGCCCTGTCCTTTCCACAGTGTTTGATGAGGCAGACCATGCGTCATGGCTGGACCTAACTTAGAAAACGGGCTCTCTGTTATCTTCTAAAACCAGTAAACTTCAGCCTCCCTGTGAAGTAGGAGTTTTCTGTCTGATGTGCTTAGTAAATCCAAATAATATATAAATAAAAAAATATTTTTTTTATTTTTTAACCCCCCCCCCAAAGACAGGTAATATAGTACACACATGAACTCACAAGCATCATACATTAAGTAAGTATGGGGAAATAGCCAGACAGCACAGGTAAGGGCAGAACAGGATTCTGATCATCTGTCAATAAACTGAAACAGCAAAATACAGGATGCATATGTAAATAAATAGCCTATATAAAACAAAGCAATACAAAATAAGATATACATATAAAGTCGATGTGGATCAGGTGCTACACCAAAAACTGCAATTAAACAGCATGGTTCCAACTGGGCTTGAAGAATTTCTGAGAGGGTTTTGAAAATAGAATTCCGATAATGTTCAAGTTTGTGGCAAAGAGCAAACATCACTAAGATGGCAGGGATTATCTCTACACTTGACAAAATTGTTGTCAGTCTGACTGTTGACTCGGTCTGCTTGTCGAATAACAAAACAACTTTGCTATATTATTGAAATGAGGGAATTGAGTTTTGTGTTAAAACAGGTCTTCTCAGGGCTGTTTTGGGAGTAGGGAGGGGAACTCAGGGAAGGTGTTGGAGACACTGTTCCTTGCTTGAAAGAACCGTTTTTGTTCCTTTGTTAGAACGTTTTGTTGGCGGAAAGGCTTTAAACTTGCATCACCAGAGCGTTCGCACCGGCAAAAAGAATGCAAGGTCTTCACTGCGTGCTGGCTTGCTGTCCCTTTTTATTGCAACTTTATTTATGTTTAGTGCTGTTGTCTTTTTTAATAACATCGTTGCACTGACGTACATGTACATAGTGAATCACTATGACGCATTGGTTTTCATGCAGTCTCTTTCTCTCTCTCTCTGTGTTTGTATGTGTGTGTGTTTGTTTAATGTTGCTTATGTTTTATTTGTCATTACCCAGGAGTTTACTCTTATTACAACCTGGAGCGACCCATCATCTGTTGCCTTGGTCCAATCATCCAGTATCTGATGGAGTTTAAGCTGGAGCGAGTCCTGCTCTGCAGCAGGTGTGCCCCCACCTCACCCCACCCTCACATCCCTTGACTGACTATTTGCATTTATCAAAGGACCCATCCTTAAATGGCAGGGAACATTGCTTTTTCTCACAGCTTATTCTAACTATTTGTCCACCCCTCCCCTTCATGTAAGCTCTGTTAGGGGTTGAGCCAGCATTGTCATGGGATTGCTGCTGATGTGGGGATGATATCAGGAGAGTGTTCCTTGCTTCTGCCTGAGGAGCTTTTACATGCTTTGTGTTTATTTGTGTCACAAATCCAGCTTTAATTAGCATGCTAACACTCTGCACTGTCTTGGTAAAAGTAGTCATAATTAACTTTTGATTAAAGGCGCTGTTTAAAGATAATAACTGTGTCTGATTTGCCAGGCTCTCTAATTACTTTTAATTATGTATGCCTCATCACTTCTTGAGAAACTGCCCTTGTCTGAAGATAATTTACCTTTGTTCCAGTGCATATATTATTGAGGACCTCAAACACAATCTGCATATAAGGCTCTCCAGCCCTCAGCCTGACCTCCTGCCTTTGCATTGCAAGGGTCTTTTAAAACTCATTTCATTGTCATATAATTGAGGCCTTTCAGGCTGCTCACTTGTGTGTTATTTTCCAGCTCCTTCAAACGGCTTTCGTCTGAGACGGAAGGCATGGTCCTCAACGCCACCACCCTCAAGAACCTGGAGGTGCTCTGCAACCAGGTAGTGAGGAGAGGTCCTCTCAGAAGCGTCTGAGTTTCTTTGTGTATCTTTTCTTCCTTTGTCAAAGTTCCAACCGTGACAATGATTTGTTTCTGGAGGGACTTGCTGTGTTGTGTGTGAATACATCTGTGATCCCCCCCCCCCTGTTCTCTATGTGCCTTGGAGAATGTTCTGGTTAATTGTGTGTGTGTGTGTGTGTGTGTGTGTGTGTGTGTGTGTGTGTGTGTGTGTGTGTGTGTGTGTGTGTGTGTGTGTGTGTGTGTGTGTGTGTGTGTGTGTGTGTGTGTGTGTGTGTGTGTGTGTGTGTGTGTGTGTGTGTGTGTGTGTGTGTGTGTGTGTTTCTGTGGATAGACTACAGGTGCTGTGAAGGGGAGTCTGCTGTGGGTGCTCGACCATACCCAGACAGCGTTTGGGAAGAGGCTGATGAAGAAATGGGTGACACAGCCCCTTAAATCAGTTCAGTAAGTGGGAACTGGTGTGAATACAAGACCAGAATCAATGTTCCCTTAAGATGTATTGGCACAGGGTAGAGGTCTTTTTTGCAGTTGTGGACTAAAAAGACAACAATCAACATCAATCACCTTAACATCTGTATAATGCAATGTGATGAAGCCACTTGATTAATCCGGTAATTGAAGCATCAAACAGTGAATGAGAGAAAGTGTGTGTGTGTGTGTGTGTGTGTGTGTGCATGTGTGTGTGTGTTTGTGTCTGTCGGTCTGTCTCCGCTTAATATTTCTGAAGTCCTTGGGCTCCTGTAGAGCAGATTTGTGTTCTGCTGAGGGATGGCAGACACTGGGCTTGTACCGGCGCCAGGAAATCAAGTGGGTAGTGATGCAACAGCCCCAATCCCCTGTCATGACCCAAAGGATAGCGACCTCAACCAGCATAAGCCTGCGTAAAACATTGCTATCATGGAAAGGTTCCAGCACGCTCAAAATCCGGCGCGATTAACATTGTCTGAGTTTCATTTTTATACTGCTGCTGTTTTCATGCATTGTTTCCATTGTTTTGTTGTGTAAACACTACATTTAAATTACATAGTGTCTACACCTCGGGTGATACAAAGTATTCCGGCTTCATATAAAGTAATCATTGTAGGTATACTATTACTAATAGCAGTTTACTAATAGGTACATATAAAACACATGGTGACCATGAATACATGTAATCCTGTAACAAGACAGAATGGGCCATTAAGGCTAAATTGCATTAGCCTGGTTTGATATGTTCATTTCAGTGGTGTTGTTCATGAATAAGAATGGTGGTATTGAACCATTTTTTTCTGCTGGCTGTTAGCAGTCCTCTGGATGCAAACTCATTGTTATTTCGTCTACAAGAGCACACGCCCATAGCAATGTTATGAGCCTTTGTAATTTGTCAATAACAAGAAATCACATGACCCCTGGTGTCAAACGAAAAAAAAAAAAAACAATTTGGCTTGTGTTATCAGCCGTTACTTCCCAGACAAATTTGAGCCCTGTTTCTGTCTTGGCCTTATTGAAAGGCAACTCCCTGTGAGAATCAGAATATATTTCTGTAAAAGGGCCTACTGGATGTATCTGTATTCATCCAACCCTCTCTCTTTCTTTCTTTCTCTCTCTTTCTGTCTGTCTGTCTGTCTGTCTGTCCATCTCTCTTGCTCTCATCCTGTCTTTAGGGAGATCCGTGACAGACAGGACGCCGTGGCTGAAATCCTCTCCTCCGACTCCAGTGTCGTGCCCAGCATCATGTCCCTGCTGAAACGGCTTCCTGACCTGGAGAGGGGCATCTGCAGCATCTACCACAAAAAGGTACTGGAGACGGAGAAGCGTAGTCCTGAGCTAACTGACCCTATTTGACCTGGTTTCACACATCACTGGAGCAATAGAGGCAGGATCAAATTCAGAAGTTTTTCACTTTTTGCCCACTGGTACCCACCAAGCCCTGCTAAATTGTGATTTCCAAATCACATTGACTGCGTGGCCCATCTATGATGGTTCCTGACTATCAAATACACCAGTTAGCAGGCTCAATGTGTGGGGATTTCTCTGTTCATGTCAAAATTGTGTTTCCAACCTGACATTTACTGTTGTTACAAACTTGTGGTGATTACTTTGGAAACATGGCCTCTGTTTAAATCTGGGCTGTCAAATATTGTCAATTTCTCAGCATTGTGTCAGTGGGCGAGCGTTAGTGCTGCATATTTCGGTCTCTGCGCCCCCTCACACACCCCTCCTTCTCGGCCCGTGCACCGTCTCACCTTTTTTTTTGGGGGGGGGGGGGGGTAACTGAAACGCTCCATGCTTAATGAACTGGTCTTCCTGAATGGGGGCAGCCATTAGTGTAATGAAAAGGGGGTGGGAGTGAGATGGTTGTTGTCTGAGGGGGCTGCTGTGGATGCGACGGGGGGCTGTCTCCGAGCAGCGACGACGGCGACAGGAGGCAGCGTTCATTAGCTCTGGCCGACCTGCAGCGAGCTCTCATGGACCCCGTAACTGATTATTAGAGACAGACATTTCTTTCCACTCGCTATTGTGCCATCAATGGCAAGTGAAGGAAACCACCTCCCGTCTCTGCAGATAATAATTAGTCTGTCAGTCATTCAAAAGGTTAGAAATACATGTGTGTGCGTGCGCGCGCGTGTGTGTGTGTGTGTGCGTGTGGTTGGTGAGCGTAGATAATATAGGTATTAGGTATCATTTTCTTTTTCATTTTTCCCTTTCATTAATAAGTTGATTATAGTTTCATAGTTTCTCATGTCACTTAGATGAAATTTCTTCTGATTTGACCTAAGACTGTGCTGTTTCATTTGTGGATGATAATGAACTGAGAAACTTAATCTGTTGATGTTGAAATATGATACAACCCCCCATGCTACAAAAATGTGTGTATTTAAATAATACGAGGCCTATTAAAGCACAGATTGATTCTGCTCTTTTGGTATTAGGCCCGTTTATAGTGATTACTCATCCAAAACTGAATTAACAGTGATTTTCTACTTGCTTTCCATATAGACAGTCTGCCAAAGAATGTGCTAGGAGAGAGCTCAAATGTTACCACTTTCTACTTAACTTACTAAGAATTCTAATAAGAAATGCAAGGGTAATAGTATGCAGTGGAACTTCTTTTAAGAATGTGGCCACCACGGTGTTTGTATGCTTTAAATCTGTTTTTATTCTTCAGTTTTTATCCTTATTTTAGATTTGCCAATATAGATTAGGATATAGGCCTGGTATTTGACATGCATAGTGTGACTTTGTGAATTAGCATATCAACTTGCGTGTGTCTGTACGTGTTTGTGTTTGTGTGTGTGTGTTGGCGCTGGCCGCTGCAGTGCTCCACACAGGAGTTCTACCTCATCAGCAGCACGCTTGCGCGCCTGGCTGTGGAGCTCCAGTCGCTGGCTCCGCTCACCCAGACCCAGCTGCGTTCCGGCCTGCTCCAGAGCCACGTGCTGGGCCTGCCCCAGCTGCTGGCCCCCGCCAGAGACTTCCTCAGGGTGCTCAACGAGGCCGCCGCTAAGTGAGTGACCAGTGGCCAGCACTAGTGGAACCTACTTGGTCCTTTAACATATCCATTTATCATGCACAAGGAAGTCAGTGCTTGAATTGCCCGCGATTCGGTTATGTGAAAAAGTTGTTCATACTTTAGTTCAGCAGCCAATTAAGTTTCACCCATCCTCCTCTCCACGCCCTTCTAGTCCAAGCCAATTTGTTTATTTTGTTTGTTTATTCATAGTGCCAGGACTGTAGAAAGAGTGCAAACACTGAATGGACAACTAGAGGACTATGATGAGCAATTTGCTGAGTTTGACATGTAGTGTCAAATTAGAACTTGTAAGACCGCATGTATCAATAGTATTTTCACTCTTGGGGTAATGTTGTGCAGGATTGGTTCTCTGTGCTGTTTAATTTGATAGACTTCAGGTGAGGTTTTTTTTTTAGTTCTTGTGAGAGTTTTGTGATTTAGAATTTGGTTTCTGTTGAACGACTCGACAGGAAAGGGGACAAGACTGAGCTTTTTGCAGACCTGACGGACTTCCCTCTGATCCGTGAGAGGAAAGCAGAGATTCAATCGGCCCTGCAAGAAATCCTGGAGCACCGGCGAGAGGTCCGCCTCATTCTTAGTAGCCCGTCTCTGGACTACGTTACTGTATCTGGACAGGAGGTAAGGACGGGCTCCATGAAGGCTGAATCCTCTTTAGTACATAGTAGAAGAGTTTATATCTGTGTTTTCTGTTTCATTCCAAAGTGATGTCTTATGAGGCATTATACATGAAAACAGTTGTACACATCCAGTGTGGCTGTGTTCATATTGCATTAGAAACATTGGTTACACTTTACTTGAAGGTATCTACATAAGCGTGTCATAAACATTATAAACATAAACGTTAAGTCATAAACGTTTATGACATAACGCTTCTGTCATTAAGTTCGTTTTTTTTCATGACAAGTTAGGGTTAGTGTCATTCGGTTTTTGTCATGACAAGTTAGGGTTAGTGTTAGGGTTATGACCATGTCATGTCATGTCACTCTTACTGTATGTAGATACCCTCAAGTAAAGTGTTACCGAAACATTATAGTGTATGAGAGTGAATATTTATGTTCTCACTACATATCTCCTGATACTACTGGGTTATTATTCATTTAAGCAAAATGTTAGTTAAAGTTGTCAATACAAGGTAAAGAAACTAGATAGCGTCAAGTCAAGTCAACTTTATTTATACAGCGCATTTCATACACAGAGGTCATTCAATGTGCTTTAAATAAACAAAAGCAAACAGGGATAGTTGATGAAAGCATAGAAGGGCAATAGTCAAAGAATAGTTTAAAAAGTAAAGAATAATAATAAAATAATAATAAGAAAACATAAAACACACATGGTGATAGTACATGAAAGCATAAAAGGGCAATAATTTGGGCAAAAAAAGGGCAAAAAGTGTTTAAAAAGTAATAATTAAAAAAAACAAACATAGCAACTATTAACATTTTACCTGAAAGACTTTCCCAGATTTAGAAATGTAAAAAAGAAATCATCAGTGTACACACTACCTACTATATAACATGCTGTTATCATGCTGACATGCTGATATATATATGGATGAGTGTCAAAACTGTGAGGTGCCCTGACCCTCACAGGGAAGCTACACCAGACGCGTAACTGAAGCGATCCGTTTGCATTGCGTCTGCTGCAACAATTAGCTTCCACTGTAATCAATGGAAGTAACCACACCAGACGTGATAGCGCGTACGTTCGAAAAAAAATGGATTTTACACGTCGCGAACGGAACGCTTCAGTTACGCGCCTGGTGTAGCTTCCCTGTCAGAGCCAAGCATGTGTGTGAATCAGATTAGCACTCCCCTCCACACCTTCCAGAAAGTGACCCCTGCGAGTCCGCCCCTTCAGACAAGGCCGTGACGGACAGACAGGCGGCACTGTGTGGATTAGTATGCCGCCCTCTCCTCTCTCCTGTCTCCGTTCTCCACTCTCTTCCCTCTCTCCCATCCCATCGCATCCTCTCTGGAATACCCAGCAGGATTGCATATTTACACCTGCTGCCTCTCTCTCTCTACTGTGGCACGGCGTTCATTTTGTTTGTGCTGATTGGCCCTCCTGCTGGTCCACTCAGGGCTGACACGGGGGTCACGGCTGAGCACTGGTGACCTGATCGGGCCACACACATGGTTATGCTCTGGCAGAGGAGGAGGCATATGTGTGTGTGTGTGTATGTGTGTGTGGGAGTGTGCCTCATGTGAGTGCTGTCTTGTTTTTTTATGTGTGTTTGTGTGCATGTGCATGGACAGGGAGACTGATGGGTTTGTTCCCTGTGGTAAGATGGATGGTCTGAGCGGTGATCTAGTTTGGGATTTGTACCATTGTCCTGCTCTCTCACAGCCTTTTAATCAGAGCGCTCTCGCATGTCTCGCCTGCTGATTTTGCCTGCCGTTATTTATAGTGGTCTGCTGAGAACAGAGGCTTGTTTATTGCGTTTCGCTCTAAAAGTCAGTTAGCCGGCGTGACCTAATGGGAGGCCATTACAACGGGCGATTAATCCACCCCACCTTTTCTGTGTTTCACATGTAGCTGGTGAAGAGAATAATCAGTTTTTGCCCCTTTTTGTCTCTGCCTTTCTTTTTATCTCTTCTTCTTTTCTTTCTTTTCACTCTCTCTCTCTCCTTCCTCTGCCCACTCAGTTCCTGATTGAGGTGAAGAACTCCATGTCATCTAAAGTGCCAGGCGACTGGAGCAAGATCAGCAGGTATGAGGCAACAGCCTGTCAACATGTCTGAATGCAGAATTGAAAGGGATACAGAAACACTCCAGGAAGGAGACCAAAGTGTAGGGGGCATCTAATAATATCTGATGAATGATTTTTCACTCACACACCATATTTGTCGCAGTGAAGCAACAATTTTAAGTGTATTTTTTTTGTCCATTTTGCCTTTATTTAGGTAGGACAGGTTAGAGTGTCGGGAAGCGAGTGAGAGAGAGAGAGATGGGGTGGAATCAGGATATGACAGCGGGTGGGATTTGAACCCAGGTCTCCGTGGGCACTCAAACCTGAATGTAGTATTGACGCTGCAGCCACATGCACCACATTAACAACTCCCCAAGACCAGCAACACTTAATGAGAATGATCATTGTCTGATTTTCTTACTTGTATATTACTTGGACCCTCTGTTACATAATAATGTTTTGTTGGACTTTCTTTTACGTAATAACATTTTTGGACTTCTGTGGTGCTGTGGTGTGGACTATTTTGAAATGGAGGGGGAGAGTGTGTGCTGTGGAGCTCTCTTTGTGTTTGCCCTCGGCATCCCACTCCTGCCACCAGGCAGCCTTCCCTCACAGCGGAAGTGCCCCCAAGAGCCCAGTTCGATCCCTTAAGCCTCAACTCCTGCTTAGTCTTCTCTGTAGCTTCATCTCTTCTCTCTCTCTCTCTCTCTCTCTCTCTCTCTCTCTCTCTCTCTCTCTCTCTTTCTCTTGTTTCAGCACAAAGGTCGTGGGACGCTACCACACTCCCTTCATCGTGGAGAAGCACCGCCAGCTCCTGCAGCTTCGAGAGCAGCTGGTTATTGACTGCGGCCTCGAGTGGATCAACTTTCTGCAGTATGTAAACCCCAGCTCCTCTCTCTCTCCCTCCTCCCCTCCCCATCATCCCACGGGAGGCTGTCTGTTGCATGCAGACTTCTCCAGCCCCTCTCTGGCTAAGCTGGTATTTTAGCCTCATGACATAGGGAAAAAAAACTCAGAAATGTGGATTTAGCGTGCTTGGAAATGATTAAAATCTCTTCCCCTGTCGTCTGCATGTGTATAATTTCATTATTATTTTTTTAAATCTCCTTTTAGTTTGTTTGGGGAGCACTACTACATTCTGAGGAAAGCCGTGTGTCACCTAGCAACCGTGGACTGCCTCATCTCATTGGCGCAGGTTGCTAAAGAAAACAATTACTGCAGGTGATGTAATGAGGTTGGGCTTTTCATTCTCTCATATCCTTCTGCACTGGCTGTCATGGCTCATCTTTCCAGCTGTTTGTCATACCCGTTGCTGGCTTGCTCCTCTCCTCAGGAATGGTCTTGCACTGGCTTAATATGAAAGAGCATACAGCGCACAGTGGAGTTATTGTGTTTCCCGTCAGGCTTAGAATTGTTTTGAGAAAAATGAGCAGTTAGGAAACGGTTAATTCATTAACTTCAACTTTCTCAGATTGTTCAGTGTTGCAACACAATGTCTCTAAAAGAGAGGTCTCATAACTGAGGAGAGGGAGGGAGATTGTGTTCACAATCCAGTGGGAGAATGCTTACCACACACACGCACAGTCTGTGTGGGGGAGTGGATTTGACTTTGAAGGCAGTTTTTTTTTTATACCAACTACACCCCCACCCCACTCTATACGAATGCCTTGTTTCTCCTGTTGCAACTAGGGTTACCCACCCACCCGCAGTCCAGGTCCTAAACAACACCCCCCCCGTCCTCCTCCACTGCAGAGTTTTAAAAGGGAGTAGGAGTTTATTTTACTCCTACGGGTAGAACCTTCAAAGGTCTCTACTTTATAGAAATATTTTGGAAGACTTCTTGTTGAATAGTTGTCTTCAGCTCTGCAGAACACTTTTTGCCACATAAAGGGCTCTTCTTTCAGAAAACACTTTATGTGGAATATTAAAATAGCTCTCTGTGAGCAATAGTATATAGATATGGATGTATATGAAATGTATTTAAAACATTTGAATAGTTAATAACTCTCTGTGTAGTGTAATAGTTCTCCCTATTTAGTTCTTCTGTGAAGAAAATAGGAATTTAGTCCCTGAAAATGCACTTTGCCTGTTCTATTCCAGGCCGGAGGTGCTGGAAGGGGAGCGTCAGATCGTGATCCGAGAGGGCCGGCACCCGGTAATTGATGTCTTGCTGGGCGAACAGGATCAGTATGTGCCCAACGACACGCAGCTGCAGGTGAGGCCCGCTCCCATGACGATGTGCTGAGATGTATGTCCCACTGTGTCATGCCTCTCAGCAACACCAGCGTGTGTGTGTGTGTGTGTGTGTGTGTGTGTGTGTGTGTGTGTGTGTGTGTGTGTGTGTGTGTGTGTGTGTGTGTGTGTGTGTTCATCGTAACTACCTGTGGATGCTTTTGATATTGAATAAAAGAAAAATGGAAGAAGGGTAGTGTAGGAGTGTGTGTTGATGGCTAAGGCGATTCTGATTTTTAAAAGCAGTTAGGTTAATCCTTTTTTTCCCCCTCAGTGCTCAGAAAATGTGCTGGAATTACAAGCCAACCTGCCTACCCACTCCACTGTAATAATCTGCATTTGGCTTTGCCAGCTTTTGCATTATTCTCCTCGCAGATCCATTGGACGGCTTCCTTTAAAGGGTCTGGGGGGGAAAAGCGAGCGAATTTATAGCATCTCAAGTTAAACCGCCCACTTGTGCCAAGCACATTCTTTCAACGCAAAACTCTCCACTCTTGAGACATTCGACTGTGATCAAAGGAGTTTTCTTTGGTCTCGAAAATCAAATGTTTTTTGCTTGAGTGATAGCACTGAAATAAAAATCTTTCAAAAAAAAAAACCTTACTCACTTTATGGGATCAGTATTGTTTGGCAAGAGTCAAGTGTTTCTTTCATGTCTTCCCACAGTCCCTAAATGTAGTGCTCTTCAAATCATTTGTTGATTTGGGGCACATGTTGTGAGTGCCAGGTCAGCATCACACCGTAGCGCTTTAACCCTTTAATTCAATTTAGATTTTTCAGGAAAATAGAATACTATCACTAGTATCCTCTTTGTCCACACATTTTAAAAACTACATTAAATACTATGTTCACCACATTTAAAATGAATTACACTTTTGTAGCATTTTTTGTCTTTTCCCAGAATTCATGATTTAATTTATTTAGAAATGCCTAGTCAACGGTTCCCTTTGCTTGCTTTGTGAAAGATATCACATAATGACATTGATTGATGACATTATGTCACATTCTAGACCCCAAGCGATATGGGATTTTAAAGACCGATACCGACTTCAATATTTAAATTTCAAAAACCGATAAGCAATAAATATTAATTTTTAAAGGTACACTATGCAAGATTTTCACCTTTACGAACCCATTTTGATGGTAAACAAACTTATAATAGGTGAATAGCATACCTACAGTATACAGCATAGAGGTAGCGAGTTGCTATAGAGAAAACCAGCCGTGCAACTTCAAGAACGGAGTACTTGTATCATTGCTACTTATAAGCATTGTCAAAAAGGCGGACAAACGGCCAAAAAGGAGGACACTACCTAGGTCCAGACAGAGTGCTAGAAATCCTGACAAATGGTCACCCTACAAACAATGGGTATCATCTAACGCTATCGTTGTGGCCAACTACCTTAGCTACATGGTCAGCAAATGTATGGAATAACAGTGGAAAGAGAAAATTATAGTGCTGTTGTTAAGTTACTCATTTATGTTTTACAAATACACCAACAATCAAGTTAGCCTCCCCCACTCAACCAATGCTAACATTATTTTACTGTTGGATGTAACGTTAAGCTCAAAAGACAATACTGGAAATTTAAATGAAGCATCACTATTTGGCTTTTCTTTACTTTACTTTTCTTCGTTTAAAAATAATTATTGGTTATAAACACGATACCGATAGATCGGCAAATAGCTAATGTCAACCGATGATATCGACACACCGATTTATCAGTCGGGCTGTATTACATTCTTTTGTCTTCTGTCTACCTGCTGTCTTCAACATTTAGCCAGAACAGACCATTAGGCCCTTAGAGAATCAGTTCTAGAGGGGTCTGGTTTTACTATTTGCTACTTTGGATTTTACAGAACTTCGAACGGACACATCTGTCAGAACATGCCAGTCGGGATACATTGACTATTCGTCTTTCACACGCAAGACTCACACAAGCACACAAAGGATC
Organism: Alosa sapidissima; assembly: GCF_018492685.1. Lineage (NCBI taxonomy): Eukaryota > Metazoa > Chordata > Actinopteri > Clupeiformes > Clupeidae > Alosa > Alosa sapidissima. Next base: position 19,146,445 of record NC_055964.1, read on the forward strand.
TGTTTCTCCTCCAAGTTATACAGAGCATATCTAAACATTGTTGATGATTATGACTTGTAATCAACATTGTCACGACTGTCTTTTGCAAGCTGCGGAGAGGCTATCATAGGGTCACCTCTTGCCTCAAGCCATGGGGTAATCTGAGAGAATGATCTTGAGCTTCCAGCCAGAAGTCATAATGCCTCTTATATATGCTGGATAATGTGAATCAACCCAGTGGTCCTTCAGACCAGGCCCTCATAAATATGCATCCAAATGATCTTACAAACACAGCTTTGGCAATTTGGCTGGCACTAGATTATGTGCTTTGGTTGTCCTACATTCACAGAGAAATAGAGTCTTTGTGTGTGGCCAAAAGAAAGGAAGATGAGTTTTTACTGTGAAAAGTAAAGTAACTATCAAAAGAGGGATAGAGACATGCTTCTACTTGCAAATATAACTGAAATGAAAGACATACCAACATCACACCGTCCACTCCTGTCTGTCTCTTGTGCCCCCTGCCATCCAGGGTGAGGGGAAACGTACCATGATCATCACGGGACCCAACATGGGAGGGAAGAGCTCCTACATTCGCCAGGTGGCCCTCATCACCATCATGGCCCAGCTGGGCTCATTCGTCCCGGCCCAGGAGGCCTCCATAGGGGTTGTGGACGGCATCTACACCAGGTAACGCTCCGGTCCAGCAAACATGCCTTTGACCCTGAAGGTGCTTACAGCGCAAAAGGTAGTTTCCATTACCCACCTTGCTGTGTTAGTTGTTGTTTTTCAGTTCAGTGTCCATGTTAGCAGGTTAAAGCATTCGCATTCACACTAAGAGAGCATGAGTTTGATGTCCTCAAAGCACACAAACAGGTGACAGTGTACTTCTTTAACCTCAAGTAATTGTAGGGTCAAATTATCTGGTAAATAAAATAAATATAAATTAGCATCCTGCAGCTTATGAGGGTGTACCATAGTGAGAGAAAGAGTGAGACATTATTGTGTATTCTTCCTAATCGACTCTTCAGTGTCTAGCTGGTGATTGGGGTTTTATGGTGTTATTCTTTTGTGTCAGCAGTACATTGTGTCTCTTCTCTTTTTCTGCACTTCCAGTGATGTCCTGGCTTTGTTCTACATTATACAAGCCGTGTTGTCAAATAGAGCACACTTGAGAGACAAGCGTTTCTAAGAGATACAAGAGGGAATCAAAAAGTTGTCTCTGTAGTCTTTCACTCTGTTGTCTTCGAGTTTACACCCTTGATAATTGGAACAAAATGCTGCACCCAGCTGTACTGCTTAGCAGACGGATCATAAGTCACATTGTGACCATGACAGCGGTACTAAAGCACACACAAATTGCTTGTAGTTGAAAACATCTGAATGTGCAGACATAAAACCCAGCACAGTTCATCCACATCTTCAGCTTAAGGTCAGTGAAGGAAGTACATGAAATGAATATGGACAACATGATCAGAAAATGAGCCTCCAAGCAGGTTACCACCCTTGACGGGGATGGTGTATGGATAAGTGAGACATTCATGTCTCATTTGTCATTTGTCAGGACAAAGGATACAGATCTGCTGAGTAGTGAGATGTTTCAGTTTTAACAGTAGAATGTGGCATGTTCCCCTCAATGCCAAAATCTCATCAAATAGTTTGAAGAAAGAGAAAAGAAGAGCGAGAACCTCTACACAGACATTTCTCAGGTACTTCTGTGTTGCTGTACCCATATGAACTCAATTGACATTTTGTTTTTATCCAGAATTCTCAAAAAGTAGACGTCAGCATGATGATTAGATATGTCTGGTGAACTTTTTACTGTATGTCTGTCTAAAAAATGTGAACAAGACACTTTGTATCAGTGAAATGTCAGATCCTATTTCATTAGAGGATTGCGCTCTTCTGTCTGTAATGCCACCTGATTTAAAGAAAACTTACATTTTACAGCCTTAATTCTTGCATTACACAGTGAGTGGAGATCGTTTGTTATGAAACCTATACTACGTCAGATTCAACAGATGTTTGCTTTCTCCCATCCATCTTGCTTGTGAATTGTGCCCGCACGGCTATTTTTGGAAATAACATCCACACTAATCCTGAGTAATCTTTTCATGTTCCCACTTTAGACATGAAAAATGGCCTGATAACAGTATTGTCCAGCGTTGCACTGTCGCTACATCCGATTCCCCTCGACTTGCACCACTAATTGAATGATAGATGAGCAGCCAATACCATCTTTCAATCTTTCATCTTACATTTGCATCCTATCTGTTTTTTTTTTAAGATAAACAATCAAAGAATTGGCGAGTTACAGATGAGACTTGGATCACCACCGTCGCCTAACATTGTTTGTCATCAATTTTCATTGTGTTCTATTGGCACACACCCTCTGTTTGCTCTTAGGCTTGGGTATTAATTGATGGTGTGGGGACCTTGTTTGGGAACATGAGGCCTGTTTTCTGCTGATACACAGGGTATAACAACGCTCTGTGTGAACAGCGTTGTGCCTCACATACAGTTATCTAATTAGAAACAGGTGTGACTTCTGTGCTCTCGTAGCATGTTCTTGAGAGCTGGTTGCGCCGCTCGAGTTTCAGCTGACTTGGCAAGCAGGAAAAGCTCCTCAATGTTTCCAATGAAATTCCTCTCAAAGTCTGCCTGTCTGCCATGGACGGGGTTCGCTAGTTATGATCCAATAGAGTAACTCTATTGCTTTGGGGAAGGGAACAGCGCCAATGAACCATAGCTAGCGAACCCCGTCCATGGCAGACAGGCAGACATTGAGAGGAATTTCATTGGAAACAAATGTCCAATCATGGAAATAATTGCAGTTCTTTCATTTTGGTGCAAGTACATGGCTTACCAAAGACCTGGTCCTCACTGGAGTCAAACATCAGCATTACTGCTGCTGAATCTCTCGTCTGATTCGCCGAGATTCTCTCTGCACACTGCTCAAAATGGTCCTCAACGAGCCAGTGAGCACAAACATTACATTATCAGTACATTTACAGTACCCTCCAGAATTATTGGCACCTCTGCTAAAGTTGACTAAAAACCAGTATAAAACATAATCTGTTGGTGATTTATTGTAATCTCACAATGAAAAAAAAATAGGAAAAATACAACCTTGAAGGGAAGCAAATTTATTTTGAGAAAAAGGAAAATCTCATAATGAAATATTTTTAACAAAAACACTTCGCTCACAATTATTGGCACCCCTGCTTGTAATACCTTCTTAAGCCTCCCTTTGCCAATAAAACAGCTTGTAATATTCTCCTATGACACCCCATAAAGTTGGAGAATACAAAGCATGGGATTTAAGACAGTTTGTGTTTACAAAATCTCCCTAGATCCAGATTCCTAGGTCTACACTTGTCGATTCTCCTCTTTGACTCACCCCACTGTTTTTATATGGAGTTTAGATCAGGGGACTGAGATGGCAATGTCTGAAACTTGATTTTGTGTTCAGCAAACCATATTGGTTTTGATCTGGACATTTGTTTTGGTTCAATGACCTGATGAATGATCCAATCATGACCAACTTTTAGTGTCTAGGCAGAGATTGACAGACTTCCTTTGAAAATGTTCAGGTTTTTCTTAGTGTTCATGAAACCATGCACCTTAATTAGGTTCCCAAGGCCTTTCGGAATAAAAACAGCCCCACAATATCACAGCACCTCCACCATAATTCTCATTAGGCATGAGGCTCTTTTCAGTATAGCCATTCTTCTATGTATGCCAAACACACCTAAAGTGTTTCTAGCCAAAGAGCGCAATTTTCATTTTATCTGACAATAGACCACACTTCCAGACAAAGTAACTGTACCATTCAGTAACTCCTGCCGTTTACATTGGTAATTAAATGACTGGACATGCCCTCTAAATAATCTATTAGCAGTGAGGTCACTTTTGATGATTTTTTGGGGGACTTGGTGACCCCAAGATGATACCTTTGTCTGTAACTCTCCAACAGTGGTTCTTATGGAATTGTTTGCCTATCTTACCATCTTCCATACTGTACGTGGGGGCAAGATAACCATGGGTCTTTGTCCAAGCATATTTGTCACATTTCCAGATGATTAGAACCTTTATAATAATTAATAATTGTTTTAACTGTAAATATAGGCATATAATTAATCATTGTTTTAACTGTAAATATAGGCATTTTCAACAAAGTACCTAGTTGTCATAGACATTCTCTGACTTACAAATGTCAACACACTTTCTTTTTATTTAAATTTAGTGTATTCTCTTGTCTTTCCAATGTTGAAAAATGACTAGAGGATTTAGCCTCTGTGTGACTTTATATTCATACCATAGTGAAAAAGAAAATCATGAACTACTTCTGAAAGTTCACAGACACTCTGATTAAAGGGAAACTTGGCAGGATTTCCCCCTCTGCTGGAGAAATTGTGCACTATGCTATTTCAAAATGGATTTGTTTACAAGCTAGCGAACGGTTAGCATAAGTTTGGCAGAACTATGTGGATGTTACAAGGTAAGAAACACGATTTAAAACGAGTTTCTTGTTTCTCACTTCTCTTTCCGGGACGGTAAGTCTCAATGTTGCAAGGTTGGTTTTCTGCCTGGGGACGCTAGGCGCAGCGGGGAAAGTCACTATTTTCACCGGAACAGGTCATTTAACCATCCGAATGATTTCTAAACGGGTTGAAATAGTTGCCAAGTTCCCCTTTAACTTCAATAAATTGAAATTAGATAGGAAAATGCTTCTGTTAGGTTTTGTTTATAAGATTTCATTTCATTTCATTCCTGTTTTGTTTCATTGTGAGATTACAATAAATCACCAACAGATATAATTAGATCAAGATTTCATTACAGTAAAAAGATTGTATAAGAAGATATGTCATTTTATCTATTGTCTTTTTTTTGTTTTTCTCTTTTTCTCCTTCCTGAGTATTGTTGCCGTGTGACGTATCTAGGGAATGAAAGTTAATTGCCTCTCCTCCTGGGGGGACGCTTGCTTTTTTATTTCTAATTAACTGTTAAATATCACGTTAGAACAGAAGCCAATTAAAGTTCAGCCTGGAGGCTAGGCTCTGCAGCCACCCAGTCTCTGTTTGTTTTGCGGTAGGACAGGGGCGTTAGGTAAACACACATCAGAACAGGGCTCTGTGAAATGACTGATGCACTTAGATGGCTATAATACCTTGATTACTGTGCATACGGAAAGTATTCACAGCGCTTCACTTTTTTACATTTCGTTATGTTACAGCCTTATCCCAAAATGGATTCAATTATTTTTTTCCCTCAAAATTCTACACACAAAACCCCATAATGACGGCATGAATTTTTTTTTTTTAAATGTTACATGTTTTTTTTAACTGTTGGTGCTCAAACAGGTACATGTATAGGTTGTAGCCATTTTGTTTTTATTCGGTGTAAGTTAGAATTGAAGTCTCACACTTTTGTGTGTGAATGTGTATCTTAAAGATGCTGATATTCCAACTGATATGCTGAACTGACTGACTGAAAAATACTCAGATTTGCAAGCAGTTATGGGGATAAATCATAAATTCATTCACCAATCATAAATGTTAGTAGGAACTGGAGAGTGATCCCCTCGCTATTGTCCACCCAGGGTAGGCCCGAGTTGTAGTATTATTCTTATCAGTTGTGTTCTGTTTCAAGTTCTGTATGACTCCATGGCCCTGAAGTTTTATAGTGGACAGACTCTTACTGAATTGTGGACAATATTACAAAGCACATTTTCACATCTTTCAGAGGTTGTTATGGAAACAGGAAATTAAACCGAATGCAAAAGAAAAGCTACAAGGAAAAGGCAATTTATGCAATTATTTTACACATTTTAAATTCTGTTATTGCCTCTGTTTCTATCATTTGTCAGTCACATTATGTTGAATTGTCACCTCTGAATCTGTCTTGGCAGACTGCAGAAGGTCTAAAATGTGCTGTTGCACTGTTGGACTAAATTGTCTGTATTGAGTGTTGGTTAAGGGAAGGTTAAGGAAAACACGACTGAACCATCACAAACTTTGAAAGTAGCCACAGAAGTATTGCACAAGTAGTCATGTTGAAGGGTATATAACCGCACTGACGATCAATGGATGTTTGTCTGCTGTAATACTGATTCAGTCTACAGATTTGTGAACATGGCCCCTTGAGCCAAATCAAGGATTCTCGGAGTTGTTACCCAAGAAATTGTCCCACAAGATGGCCGTGGGGATTACTTGGTTCACATACTAAGCCTACCAATATGTGTTTTTCTAAATTGGTGTCACCTTTGGTTGTTATACTGGTAATTCATGTTGGTATTGGCTATAGAGTTGTCTGGATATGTTCCTTTAAGAAAGTTGCCAATAATGTGACTTACTGATCCCTAAAATTGAAGCATAGCCTTTATTGAGCTTGAATGAAGATTTTCTGTGTTCGTTTAAATTACAAATTCATGTTCCACTGACTCGGTATAAAGAAAATGTGACTATTTCCGAGCCATTAGACTTCTACGCACAGCCTCTCTGTGCTCTGCTGTCTTTTGTTTAGAAATGTGGTCAAGGATAACGGCACTCCCCACAGTGCTCTAAATATTCTGTAAACAACCAAATGAAAATGGCTGAGCTGCGTGTAACCTAAGATTTTGCGCTCCTGTAATTTGCACGCTGCATTAAGGGAAATCATTGTGTGTTGTGGGAAGACTAATGTGGAAGCATGTTTGATATGTTCACTGTAATAGTACGACTTTCATCTATTTTGGGCTCAGAACTATCAGGCTCATCTGGATGCAGTGAAATCCTGCAAAGAAAACGGCTTTATGGAAAATTTCCCATGGTCTCAGGCCATGGGACATCATAACGTAATTATAAGATGGTGTTTCCTCAAAAGAAAGGCAAAGTCATTTTTCACATTTCTCTCCCAATACCTAATGAGGGGTAATCTTGTAATCAGCAGAGCCCTTTCAAGTATAACCATGGAGCTTCCTGGGGGAAGAAGGAGGATGTGTGGGGGGAAAGCCTCATCACTGTATGTCCAGAAGGAACACTAGAACACTGGAGTTTTTGTTTTTCAAAGACATCCAAATTCACATTTAAACATTCACATTCAAAAAATGAATAGTTCCTTGAAGGCTTTTTGAGTTGCGTTATAAATCTATGCCTGAACTCTTGAGTGACTGAGCGGGTCTCCAGATCTTTAGTGGATCTCGTAAAGCCAGTGGTTTTCTTCTAGTCAGTGAGTAAGAGCTTTTCTGGACAACACCCACACCAACTCAACTCAAACAAGATCATCTTCATCAGTGCCTAGAGTCATGCTCAGTGTGTTTGTCATCTCCCGTCTCCTCTTTCGTCTGTCTGCAAAGGCAGATGCTCCGACTGATGCCAAACGGTCGCTTTGAAGTGACCTGATTAGTCATCGTGCCACCCGCACACTATTCCAGTAGAGGGGGCCTGTGTAATTGATGGCAGATATTGTATTAGTGCAATTACTGCCGCCGTGTATCGCACCTAAAGAGAGGGATATGTTCAAATGATTTATGATCTGGCTGCATCCCTCGACTGGCATTCATTTTCCACATCACTGTGTGCCTAATTATAATTAGTGTTTGAAAAGGTACCGGTGTAATTTGATGACTGTTGATAATTGGTAGATTATTGACTTTTTTTCTTCCTGGACACTTTACTAAACACCCACTGCTCTTCTCCCTGTCAGGATGGGGGCCTCCGACAACATCTCGAGGGGTCGGAGCACTTTCATGGAGGAGCTTGTGGAAGCCTCGGAGATATTGGCCCGGGCGACGTCTCGCTCCCTGGTCATCCTGGATGAGCTTGGCCGTGGCACCAGCACACACGATGGCATTGCTATAGCCTATGCCACCCTGGAGTTCTTCGTAAAAAATGTAAGCATTTTTTGTGAAATGTAAGCACATTTTTGAGATTCTTTCTGAGAAATTGTGCCACTCTGTGTAGGGGACACTACTTCGCTGTAAAGGACCTGGTATATGGTATATGTATAGCAGTCAGCCACCCCACTGCACTTGACATGACGATGGTGGGGATTATAGTCCTTTTGTAGTAGCATACAGAGCCATGTCATGAGTTGTTTGTGCGCTAGCTAGATTCCACCTTAAAAAAAACAATTTCCTTAGTTCAGCTGTTATTTATTTATATTAGGCTTGCCGGCCTAATGTAACTGTTTTCTATATTAAGAAGCTGTGTGTAGAGATTGCAGTCACTTGTTTTGTTGATAGTAAGGAATCCCACGAGATTTTAGAAGCACAGGCCTGTTATGGCTTTGAATTGATTTTAGGCACAAATATGACAAGTTTTCCTTTCAGTGTTGGCCTGTGAATGGCCAGGGGTGTGAAGGCTTGCATCACTTGTGCATTAAATATTGAGCAGTTCGGAGAAAAAGGCCAATTTGTGGGCCTTTGAGGCCCAAGTGCCCTGGCTCCACTTCTACACTTCATCTCCATCATGAACAAACCCATTTACGCTGTATCATTAGAAAAACAGCCATGTTCTGTGAATAGGTACAAAGGGAAATATGCGTTACCTGCATGCTTAAAGATTGTGTTTACATGACACCAATGAAAACATGACAACAATTGAACTCCTCACCAAGCTGCAGTTTGGTTGAGATCTAGAGTGTTTTTTGGTGTGTTTTTCTTTTCATTCTAAGCCAAGCACTATGTGTAAGGGTCAAGCTTGTTATTAACATGGTCTTTTCAGAAACTGAGGCCGAACTTGCTGTCTCTGTAGCCCTAGTTGTTTTGTATGACCCCATGTGATTTCACAATGTCTCCCATTGCTGTTTATCACTCCCAGGCAGTGAGCGATTCTTGAGAGAGACAGAGAGAGAGAGGGAGGGAGAGAGGAGAGAGAGAGAAAGAGAGACAGAGTCAGACAGAGAGAGAGAGAGAAATCGGTCTCCAGAGGTGTGCCAGTGTTGTGGCTGGCACATGGAGTAGGCCGCTGGGTATTGCACACTATTGCCCGTCTCTTTGGCGACGGCTCAGCTGCTCGACCCACCCGTCTGGGGAGTGCTGTAGGTGTAATGTATTTCTGCATCGACCCCACAGGGCTGCAGGGAATATAATTATTTTTTGCATGCAGAGAGGTTGGAGGTTTTGGGGAGGGGTAGGGGTGGAAAGGGGGTTGGGGAGGCCTTGTTTGCTACAACTCTGTGGTGCTAAAGTGTCGATCCCATGGGTCTGTTTTTATCCTTGGCCATTCTGTGTCAAGTGTTGTTGATTGTTTTAGGTTATGACAAGACCCTTCAGAGCTGTCTGTGCTGGATCTCCAGTCCACAGTGGGCAATTTTCACTGAAACCGTTCTTGTTTGGGGCCAAATCAGTTGACTGAGATGACTGAGTAATTGCACCCTTCCATGTTGTATTCAGAACAGTGTGTAGCTGTATTTTGTTTCTCTCGCTGATTAGCAGTAAAAGGAAATTTGACAAACACCTCTTTAGGTTGATCCTCTCTCTCTCTCTTTCTCTCTCACTCTCTCTCTCACTCTCTCTCTCACTCTCTCTCTCTGTCTCTCTCTCTCTCTCTGTCTCTCTGTCTCTGCGATTGACATTGCATGTGTGTGTGTGTGTGTGTTGAGGAAAGCTTTTCACAGCAAGCTCTCTTGTTGGCATAGCAACAGGCTTGCCTGTCCTGTCTGTCTGTTCACCTGAGCTGTATTTAAGAATGTAAATCCATTTTGTTGTATAACACCCTTGAATGCGGCGTTGTGGACAGCCTTGACGCTGAGCCTTCTTGTTCTCGGCTCAGGAAGAGACACCGGTTGCCATAGCAAAGCACTTTGGCTGCGTGCGAGTGCTCTATGCTCAGCGGCCCTTTTTGACAGGAACGCTTTCATGGAGGAAACCGAAACTGTTACCAGAACGTGACATTTGTGTATTTAACAATGATCTGTGAACCTTCCTTGGGACCTTTCTCCTCTTCTCCCTAGCAGAATGGTTTCATTGGAACTGTTAAAAAGTCAAAGTCACTGCTTGTTTGCTTAATTTAAGCGTCCCAACCCAGAGCTTTTAGGTTATTTGGGAAGCCATTTATTTCTCATCTTTCATTCTCAGATAACACCTTATTGGTTGACAGAGCAGCAAGGCTTCCCCATTGATGGTGGTTGCCACTGTAGGAGCCATTTGCTGGCAAAGGTTCTGACGAGTCTAGATGAGATGTTTCCAGTGTGACCAATCAGACCATTAAGTCACAGATGAATGACTTAAAGCTGCAGTTGGCAAACAAACGCACTTCTACCTTCTACCTAGAGCCTGTTATTTGTTTTGCAAAAATCCACAGCTCCCGGTTCTTCTGGTCCAAACAGAGCAGGGCTGTGTGAGATCTGACTGTCAATCACAGTCTGGTGCGCACTGACGAGCACAAACTCAATGAGAGGGTGATCGGTGGTTGTGGGGGAGGGGCATAAGAGTTGTAAACATTCAAAATTTTGGCTAAGTCTCCTCAATCTGTCAAACTTGCCAACTGCAGCTTTAATGGATGAATGAATGAATCAGGATGGGTATCTAGGGTTGGTGAAATCCTTTGGAGTGGTCCTCATAATGTTTCATAGCAGTATGAGTCTAATTAACTATAGTGTGTGTGTTTGTATGTGTGTACACTACCCCTGGGTGGGTTACATGCAGTGGACAAATTTCCTTCAGGACAAATAAAGTCATATAGCTTAGGTGCATAGGTGCTCGTTCGTTGTGCAATTCTGCAGCCTTAGTGGCTGATATTCTGTTCCAGGTCATGTAGCATTTTTTTGACCGGCATCTTGACTCGGCATCGTGGTTAGCCGATAGCCTGGCTCTCGTTCACGATTGTAAATAGACTTTTCAGGCACTCGAGTGCTAATGGTTGCTAAGGTGATGTGTTAACTCACTTGCCCTCTTACAGCTCAGGTGCTTTTGTTCTCCAGGTCATGTCAAGCCACAGCACAGCTCTGAAAATATATCATTAGGCTTACTGTGTGAAAGGAACTGCATTCATCTACAGTATGAACACAGTCTACGAAAGTGTGACTGCAAAAACAAGACCCTTACATTGAACAAAGTCAATCAACACTGTTCTGCTCATCTACCTCATGTGTACTTCAACCTGACAGTTACAGTATTGTTATTAATATATTATCATTGCACTGAACTGCCTTGCACTATATTTATATTTAATCTTAAACCTCAGTCTATACTGATATTGCAATATTCCCACCCTCTTTTCAACTGTATATTGCATCTTGCCTGTGTCTGTTGAGGTGTCCACGACTTGGCAACCTTGACAGGGACATTGCATTACCCTATACCACCCATAGTGTCTATTAATTTATTTGCAAATGTACATACTGTATTTATTCTTATACATAGCCATATTCTACTGCTCTTCATTCTATTCTTACTGTTCTGTTCTATTCTTTTACTCTTTTTATGTTTTTGTTTTATTCTTACAATATATGTTGTATATGTTGTATAAGCGTGTTGTACTTTGAGAGCAAAAATTAACCGGAGTCAAATTCCTTGTTTGTTTACGCAAATCTGGCCAATAAAGCAGATTCTGATTCTGATTCTGATTGTGTGACTCACAAAGACCCAGTGGTTTTCCTATCAGGCCCACTTGGTACGGAAGTTGAATAGCCCAGCAGTAGGAGTTAAATTTAAGAACTTAAGAATGGTCATAACCTTACTTTGATATTAAATTGAGCTCAATTGTGTCTAGGAGAAATAGATTTATTTAGTATTTTCCTTGTGATGTGTGAAATATGTTTGGTCTTTGGTCCTCTTGGCTATAGTGCCATTATGCCCAGTAGATTGTTGTGGAAGTTGCACATAATTTCTTACCAGGTCTTCAGTGTTGTCTTTTATGTGCTTATCTGTTTATCTTGGTTCTCTGCAAAGTTTTAAAAATTACATCAGGACGACCTTGTGAAGAGATGTGTTATACAACCATGCAACACCGTCCTTCTCTGGTGCAGCAACAGCAGCAGCAAGATGGCCTGTTGTTGCAGAAGCCTTGTCTCTATTTCTGTACTTGTGCTTCTAACCGATGTACTGACTGAAGCTTTGTTTTAGTGAACACAGTAAACTAAGAAGGGCAAATGAACTACAGTGCAGCACACACAATTTGAATGTTCTAGAAGGCCAAGCCGAATAGGAGATGAGTGGCGGCCCAGTTCCGAGCTGAGATACGACTCTCTGCGGCTCATCCAGGACCTGGGCAGCTGAAATGAAATGGCGCTCTGTGTTTGTCTCCGGATTAGCCTCCAAATCCCCGTCTCGCTCATCTTTTCTCCAGCTCCACTTCAATGCAACCCTGGAGACTTCTCCGGAGGTAGAAAAAAAAGTCAATAAAAAGGAAATTAAATTATTTCCTTCCGAAGGAGTCACACATGCTTATTTGGACTGTAGATAGACAAATAACCTACATGAACCCCAGTGTGTTGTGTGATTTGCACAAGTACTGTCACGGATTCAGCCAAGTACTCAGTTCTGTAACAGGTGTTGCTCCGATGCTTTGTGTTATTGTTTGTATCAACTGAGCTCAGTTTGCTCTCTTGTAGAATTATCTAATTGGCCACCAGGCAGATAGTTATGAATTGAGCACGTAATCATCAATTGCTTATTTTTGCTCTTCACAATTAGTATGCATTTAAGATCTCAGGAAGATATCATTAGATGGTGTGGCTGTTAATCCATCCTGTGAAATGCCAAAACTCTGGTTGAATAACATTATGCATGAAATGATATGGGTGTTGTAAACACTTCCAAGTTAAATCTCTTTCCTTTATTAAATGGAGGATGGTAATTCCCACTTAGTATTGAGTATTGACTGGTTGTTTGTGTTCTTGTCTGTCTAAGGTGAAATCCCTGACCTTGTTTGTGACTCACTACCCCCCTCTGTGTGAGCTGGAGAGACTCTACCCGGAACATGTTGGAAACTACCACATGTCTTTCCTCCTTAACGAAACTGATGCCACGGATGACGGTATGGATCATTAATAATAGTATAACCATTTAAAACTCATCCACAGTTCCTTGTTAGCATGTTTTGTTTTTTGTTTGTAAAATGTAGCTACACTTACTTACAATAGACATGCATGATCCCATTTACACCATCTCATCTGTACCAAAGTCTTGCACACATCTGGATAGGAACAGGAACGCACTGCACTGTCCATGATTTGATGCTCGGAACAAATATTTAGCTAGTCTGGAAATAAAAACTTTAATTTCTGCATTGTTCATTTTGTGCATCCCATGAAAAAGACGAACATCCCATTGGCCATTTGGGTTTTATAATGATACAGGCAAGCTGTGTGCAGGTGAGGTCTGGCCCGCTGAATGGAGTTCTCCTGGAGGCACAGACTGTCAGTCAGAGCTGGTTACTCAACAGCTGGCCGAGACGCACTGGCCATAAGCTCATTGCGTAAGACCAAAGCTGTCACCTTACATTTGAAAGTGTTGGCCATTCACCGTCTCCAGACAGAACCGACTGGACTATCTCTCCATCAGATGGCAGTTGTGTTGTGAGGTGTAGCGCAATGCAGCCTCATCCCTCGAACTGTATTATATTTTAATTGTGGAGTAAATGAGTTGTGGAGTGACAAGCCCTCCAGTTAATGTGTTGTTTTGTTCTGCTTATGTAAAATATGATGCATACTGTCGTTATTTTATTTGACAGTGGCTTTCACACATAATTAGCCAATTTTAAATACATTCCCAACAGAGTGATGTGTCATGGTTTGAAAAATGACGCTGTGTACTCAAACGGTAATTTGAAGAAGACTGCGGAATATGGAGTTGTATGGGTTCTCTACCTCAACATTTGGCCACATGTGTCCAGTCACATCTACCAGTAGATGCTGTCAGTAGATGATTTAAATGAGAGAATGTTTTTTTCTTTTTTTCTTAATTGATGTCAATTGGTTTCTCACTTTGTTGTTATCGGTGATACATGTTGCAAGTACATCCTTGGAAAACTCTGTGATGCATATTAAAACTCTGTGGTATGTATTGATGTTACAAAACCAAAAAATCGCTTTATTTAGCTCATAAAAAAGCTTATTAATAGTTCACTCAAACTGCCCACACTTCATATTAAATGTGAAGTGTGCATTGCCATCATCATCATCTTCATCTGCGGACCATCTGCATAGCTTCAGTTGTCTGCAGCATGCGTCTCTCTTTCTCTCTCTCTCTCTCTCTCTCACTCTGTACATTCCCCTCATGTCTTCTCTCCTCTATCACCCAGAGGGGGAGGTGCAGCCCGAGTTCATCACTTTCCTGTATCAGCTGACGGAGGGAGCTGCCGGCCGGAGCTACGGGCTAAACGTTGCGCGCCTGGCCGCCATCCCAGAGCCCATCCTCCGGACTGCAGCGCTCAAGTCCAAGGAGCTGGAGGCCCTCGTGGACGCCAGGAGGTACGTGGGCAGACTGCTTGGACCATGGCAGAATTCTATACCGCTCGCTTATGGTTGAATTCAGTTCCCTGCTTATTTTTCTCCAGCTTGAAAATGGAACGCTGTTTTTGTTCTGTGATGGTTCAGTTGGTTGTAGGGATTAACTCGTTGATGATGCTGCCCATCAGTCAGTTAAAGATGGCTGCAGTGCCACATAATTATATAACACATATCTGAGGAAGGGCTTGCCCCAAAACATCACAGATTAAAACTAATATATTTGCTCGGGAGCGATTGGTGTGCGGACTTTCTTTATAGTTATCACTTTTGTTTTGGCCCAGCACCCATAGTTCAGATTATTTGGATGTGCGTGCTTGCTTGATACTTTTCATGCAGTGCCACAAAACCTTGGGGATAAATATTGCCCCTCTCTCCCTTTATAATATTCCATGGCTTGACCTCACCAGGTGTTGGTCAGAACTTTTTCACCTTGTGTGACAAAGTGCACCTGCAGTTATTTGACAGAAAGATTGTTTGCAATGATCTCCATCATTACACATAGCAGGGATGCAGAGTTTTAAAAAAATCAAACGTTCTGCTGCTCTTTTTGATAGAATGTTCTGACCCAGCGTGGTTAGTTTCCAACCAGTAATAACAACGCCTAGCCTTCACCCCATTTAAGTTTCACCACATCTTGTTTTTTTTGTGCTAGTCAGTACTTGTTGATTTGTTCATATGCAGTCCTTTCTAAACAGTGCAACCTGTTCTAAAGACCTGTTCTTTTCCTCCTATCCTTTTTTGCAGGAGGAATGTGAAGCTGTTATCAGACATCTGGAACATCACTGACAAAGAAATATTAGCTGAATGGGTCCAGACAAACCTTTGAATACACCATGGACTGTCCTGTAGGTCTTGATGTCCTGTCCATTCAGGCAGATCTTGCTGCTCTAGACTGGAGTGCCCAAATAAACATTTGGGATTTGTCCTCACCATAAACATCCTCAACAAAATGGTGTGCACTGTTGACCCACTAGTCCTTTCATGTTAATGGTGCTTTTAGGGCTGTTTTCACAGCTGTATAAACTCTATGTCAAAGTGGACTCCTGTAGACTCTACTGTTGTCATCAGTTTGAAAACTGTGCATGCATCATCACACGGCAGGGTGCCCCAGGTTGAAGCTAAATGTCAATGGCATATTAAAACGTTAATGTTTGCTCCATTTATTTTTGTTTCTTTCCACGTGGTTTGGTAAATTGTATTCTTAGTTTAAGATCAAAGATTTGTATGGCAGATTGTGTCATTGTCATCTGATTAATTCAGTACCTGAACTGTAAAACAAGGGTGCCCAGGTGCCTGTTGTTGAGCTGTGTATGCATTTTCCTAATCCCTGAAATTTGAAATGTTATAACACCGCTCTCAGGAATAAACTGCATTAGTGAGGACTTAACTGACCTCTGTTCTATGTTGTGGCATATTTGAAAGAGAAGACTTAATTGACCTCTGTTCCATGTTGTGGCATATTTGAAAGAGAAATGTTTTCTTGTGCATAAGACCAGAATTAGCCCCCATTAGAGACATTTAATCGGTGACTGGGTTTCTACAACAGTAGCGGGCAAGATTTTTTTTCAAATACAGGTCTTGAATTGGTCCCTTTCCTGAATGCTACGATTTGCATGGTACTGCTGGTTTACAAGAACTCACTGGCAAGGTGTTATTCTTGTCAATAGTTAGTTAGGCTATGCAATTTAGATGTACTTTTGTAATTGTATCTTGGGTTGTATTTTATTTGTTTATGTTTCACTTTTATTAGTAACTTTTATTATTGTACCCTGTTGGTCAAATTGATTGAAAGGGGTAACCTTGTCATGCCTAGGGAATGCACATTTTAAATGTACCACTTCAAAGGTATTTATTTTGTAAACCATAATACAAAAAAAAAAAATACTTTCAGACATATACAAATGTTCTAATGTTCAAAGCCCTTGGAAATGTGTGTTTGTTTTACCTGTTTGTCTCTCAACAACTTTATGTGTATTCATGTAGCAGCCTCCTGATGCGCAATCTGCTTTTCATTCGCGATAGGCGCGCGCAAATAAACGCGATAGTGCTTGAAGTGGGCGTAACGTAAGTGAAAGCGGGGAAAGCAGTAACGAGACCTGCCTCTTTAAGTCGGTGTCAAAGCCGATTACAGCTGATCCCAACCGTGATTCTGCCTCAGCGTCTTTCCACGACAAGGTTTTCTAAGCGTCCACTTCATCACCCCAAGACCTCGCGCTGTGCAGTAGAATTTAGGATTTTACTTCCGCTCCAAACTTTCATTCAGACAGGCATGGATTGTATCCTTCACTCGTTTGGATAAATTGCTCGATGGACTCCTGCGGAAATGAGTTATACAGACCACTTCACTTCTTTGAGACAACTTTTGCATACGTGTGGGTTGTAAGCTTCTGGTCACTTTTTAGAGGAGAACAGTAAAGGAGAGTGAACAGCTTCACTCGGCTATGGTGTCTGATAAATAAAGACACTGTAAACGGGACGGAAAATGCAGAAGAGTGTTCGGTATAATGAGGGGCACGCTCTGTTTCTCTCCGTGGTCGCGCGCAAAGAAGGCACCAAACGAGGTTATCTCTGTAAAAAGACCACAGAAAACAGTCGGTGGCACGAAAAGTACTTTGCCCTCTATCAGAATGTCTTGTTTTATTTCGAAAATGAGCAGAGCACACGGCCGTCCGGAATTTATTTACTGGAGGGATGCACATGTGAAAGAGTCCCTGCACCCAAGGTGTCAACCGTGGGCAAGGAAACGCTGGAAAAGCAGGTGTGTTACGCAACTTTGCACATTTTCAGGATGGGCAAACTTTTGCCTCCTAGACTCACTAGGCGAATGCCTCTGGTGTCTGCGCTGCAATAGAGTCGGAAAATGCTGAGGGCTGAAACAGTGTTGTTTACAACGCCTTGTCTTGTTTGTTAGTTTGGGGTCTTGTCATTGTTGATCAGTTAATAAATATTATGAATATATATCATACTTGGTCTCTCTGGAGCACTGCACTGATGTTTAAATTTGAGGCGTTCGAATTATTTTCAGCGAGAAGGTGGGGGGGGTGTAACCTGTTGAATGAAAACACAAGAAGACCCTTTTAGTAATCCAGTTTCATCACACTAGGGAGTAGCTTCCGCCGAGCATCATTAAGGGCATAACACACCCTGCGTTGATGAGTGCCTGAATGTTATAGCTTAGTCACTTCAGTAGTTCTATTTCTTTTTAACATTTACCCTCATGAATCAGTAATGTCTAAAATGGATTAATTGCGTTTTGCAAACATTGCAAATGTAGCCTACTATGTTAGAGAATGCCAAATCCTAAGTGCTCTTTGGCAGTATTTTTTTTTTTTAAAGAACATTACATTACATACAATGCAATGGCCTCAAGCCTGTTGAGCATAGTCTCATACTGGTGCCAGACCCATCAGTTCTTTCATTAAACTCTCATATTAGATTTGGAGGATCCCCTTTACTTGAAATTATATGAGCATATGAGCCTTTGAACACTATAACCTATGAAAGAGAATCTAGCAGAAACTTGATACAAGGCTGCACCTACAGGAGCACAATCCAGATACAAATAGAAACATTGTTATACTGCATTTCTAACCTAATGTGTATTCTAGGCGTTTTTTACACATTTCATGTATTACAAGGCCCAATTAGGGTTCCTATAGGGTACTTAATTCCTACCACAAGCAATCAGCTACTGGAATCCACTCAGTTTCATTTAAACTCTGAGGTTGCTTGAGCGCAGAGTCCTCCGAGACAAGGCTGAACATTCCACCCCCTGTCTAGATCATGAAATTGTGTGCGCATGAAGGAGCCCCCCTGCCTTTGTTCTCCTTTTTAATTGTCACTCTCTCTGCGCAAGATGGACATTCTTGCTAAAGATTTAAATTGCACTGGGGAGATGAGGTGGGCACGGAGATACATGGCCTGAATAGCTGCAAAGGTGGCTTGCCATTTTATCTGTAATGAATAGGAGAGATTAGAAAACACCCACTTGCGATCCTCCAATTTGATTCAATCAGATTGCACTTCTTGCAGATCAGAGCACCTATCAGATGCAGCTTTTGCTTGTTATTCTATCACAATCTGCCCAGCATCTCAGGGACTTACCTTGCACATAATTTGTTATGCCTCTTGGGGATGGTCAAGGCTTCTAGTGGTGATCAAAAGGATGGGAGAGAAGACTCACAGGGTTGCTCACAGTCTTTGTGAGGCAGTACTCTGCTGTAAAGACCTTGTGATCATCTGAAGGAACATGGAGTGTATACATACTGTATGCGCACTGGAAGCTGTCATATTGATCAAGAGCGACAGCTGTGTGTAGTCTATGTGCAAACTCCAGTGCTTATTTCTTTAGAGGATCCAGGGATCCACTTACAATGTAATGCACTTCAGAATTCTGTTTTCTCAGAATTAGTCTGCAATGGAGTGTGCAATGGACGCTAAGGTACATTCAAAATAACTGATAATTCCTGTGTCAGAAATGTTTTTTTATATTTATAAATATAACTATATTGAGTTATATATCTCAATAAAAGCCATGCACATCGCACAGTCCATCTAGACACTATTCTGATGTAAAGATAACATGTGTTTGTAA
This sequence comes from Alosa sapidissima, assembly GCF_018492685.1. Classification (NCBI taxonomy): domain Eukaryota; kingdom Metazoa; phylum Chordata; class Actinopteri; order Clupeiformes; family Clupeidae; genus Alosa; species Alosa sapidissima. The sequence goes on from NC_055964.1 coordinate 19,165,451, forward strand.
AGCACATAGTCTGTAGTGCGACTCATTTCCTACTCCTGTGATGTAATGTGTATTTCACTTTGCACTCTGCCGATCTCCTCCTTCCATGAGATTGCAGCACTGGTTTGGCTGTAACTATCAGCCTGCTCTAAATCCTACACCTACAGCCACCCACTCATGCCACACACACACACACACACACACACACACACACACACACACACACACACACACACACAAACAGAGCTGCTCACTCTCTCTATCTCTCTTTCACTGTCTGCATGCATTCTCATTCTCTCTCTCTACACACACATACACACACAGATGCTCTCTCTATCTCTATTCCTCACTTTTACTGACGCTTTCTCTCTCTTTCTCACCACTCTCTCTAACGGCCTCACACAGAGACACAATCCCTCTCTCTCTGTCTCTCTTCATCTGTCTCTAGGGCTTTCTTATACTCTCTCTCTCTCTCTCTCTCTCTCTCTCTCTTTCATTCTTTCACACTTTCACACTTTTCACACAAACACAGTCTCTCTTTTTCTCTCTTCTCATTCTCTCACAGGCAAACACAGACACTTCACATGTACCACACACATGCACTCCTGCTCAAATGAACACATCTGTTATTGATATTGGATGCATACTCAGGTCTGAATGGTTTCCACAGTGACCTTGGCAATTCTAGAGGACAAATACATCAAAGTAAAATGTATAAGGGTTCCCAAGTGAACCCATAGTGGTAGCAGCTGCCCTCAGGAGATGAGTTTGATGGTACCTACCTAGGTAATGGTAATTGTGTACAGATGGGGGTGGTGGGGAATTGTTTGCTGTTCCTCTCGAGTCAGGCTTGGGTGCTTTCCTGACTAATGAGTGATATTAACAATAGCTAATCAGAGGTTAGAGGACTGCAACAGAGTTATTAAACATCTGTATGTTTCATGCAAACCAGACTGAGAGAAGCAAAGTGTTGCTTGCTTTGCTCTTCTTTTTTTTGGTGGTCAGTGTAGACATTCAGGGATTATGATGAAAGGAATTGGTTCTGTAGCCAATATGGGACATCGGTCCCCTCATGCACCTCATGAAGTGGGCTATATGGCTATGCACGTATGAGTTAATCTGCGTGTTACTCCCTTTATCACCGTGTAATGTCTGTAAAGTGATGACCCCACCAACTGTTTCAGTGTAATCTAATATAGCTCTGAAATGGAAATGGCCACTAGGGTTGGGCGATGTCCCCCTTGGCATTTGGCATTTGACGATGTGTAGTCTACAGTAAAGCATTGTGATGGACGATGATATCGTCGGTGGGGGGGGTAGTAAACAGCCAGTTAACATGGGAGCCAGTTGCCATGGCATGTAACACCACAGTGATTCTTAACTTTTGTATCAAGTTAAGTGGTCTGCGAGACATGTAAAAAAAAGACATTCTAAAACTGAAAGTTCCAGTCCTTGATTATGATTGGCTGAATTGCATTCGATGCCGTTGTAAAATGCAGCATAAACATACACCTTGACTGCATTTCATTCTATATTACTGTGCTACCATAACTTGATACTCAAAATCGTGCCTAACAAGACCCTTTAGCTGTTGTAGAATCAGTGTAACCAGGATCTTTGGTGTAACCTACGGCCTCTCTGGGCTTATTGCTTAAATAACACATTCACGTTGCCATCAGGAATTATTTGAACAAGACGGTAGTCTCACATAGAGAAGTCTTTTATTTTTTATATTTTATAAAGTCTTTTATTTTTACACTGTTTGGCTGACAGCCTCTACCCTACATAAGCATCAGTTCTAGGCTCAATTTCATATCCAGGGAAAGAGGTTTTTTATGTTTTAGCCTATGTTAGCCTACAGCAGGAATTAGTGCCTGGCATGTGGGGGCGTGGCATCATGATTGTTGCTTCCCATCCTGATGTCTGTCAACCATCACCGGCACAACCCTATCTTCCACCACTTCTCACTGGATAACCTCATGAACACACAAATGGCACTTAAAGGAGAATTCCGGTGTGATATTGGCCTAAAGTGTGTTGAAACATGATACCGAGTGTGAACCTATGTCTCATAGCCCATCTCGGCTTGTCCCCTGCACTCCGAAATCTGGCGCTAGTTAGCCGATGCTACCAACAGCTTTTTCAATGGGGGTGTCTCGGGCATCGGCCTAGCCATGCAAATAAATCACTGTTTTACACCATTTACAAGGCTCAACGTATCTCCACACTTTATTGGTAGACCTCCGAGGGCCCTGACATTTAAAACGAGACATTGAGAACTTTGAAAAAGCACTGGTAGTTTACTTACAAGATGATTTATACAGACAGTATCTTCACAAAGTTTAGCGTTTGCAGCCATCTTGAATTTAGTCACGATAAGTCGATCGACAAATAAGAATGAACAGGTATGATCAGATTCCAAAAATAATTCTGTAGAAATGCATTGATTCCAGTTTCTTCCAGTAGCAGCAACTGGAATCCATGCATTTCCACAGAATTATTTTTGGAATCTGATACCTTATCATACCTGTTCAGCCAAAAAAGTTTGAAATTGACTGCAGCCATCTTTATGAAAATATCGTTTCATGGGTGTTCGTTTCCAGCACCAGGTAGAATTAGCCTATTAGATTCTTCGTTACAGACAGAGACAACGTAAGGTACAACGGTATGTCGTTGATGAAGATTGGACATTCCCTCAGAGGAATAGAAGTTGTTCGTGAACGCGCTTCAATTCACCTCATTATAAGCGCAAATGTATTTCATTGGTTGGGACAACATTTTGGGAATGGTGGTAGAAGTTTGCCCTGTCTCTTAAGTCCTAGGTTATTTAATGTGATGAATGTGATAATAAACAATGCGAATCAATATTGACTCACTTTAGGCTACACAAATAATGATCCCTAAATGCTACAGTATATTTGGACAGGCTGTATAATTGCACAATAGGCTATCCAACGAAAATGACTATAATTAAGTAGACATGGGACGAAGAAAGTTGTGGATAGCTGGGATTAGTGTAAATTTGCAGATTGTTAAACCTAGGCTACATGTACATTTGCAGGCAGACGAAATGAAGGCAACTCAAATTAAACGTACCGATAGAAGCGCAAATCCCTCGGGTATTGAGGTTCGAGCAGGCATTTCAAGAGTCTACAACTGTTGTTGGATATTTGGCTTTTGCGTCGACTGGCAGCCTGGCCATTTAAATCAAATGCATGGCCTAATCATGTCAATGTTGCAAGAAAGCAAACTGAATATGTTATTGACATTTGTTTAGTTTTAAATGACTTGGGGAGACATAGGTTACATGATCCCGACGTTGCGTTGTCATGGACTACAGCCTTAGCCTGACGTAGTCATACTCAGTTCTAGTCAGAATATGAGTCAGATACTGCTCCATTGGGACATAATTATGGGGCATGTTTCAACCGATACAGGGGGGGAATGCCTCTGCGCTCAATTGGATAGACCTAACCAATCAGAGCAACGAAATAGCTTACCTTGAGGTGTAGGAAGAAAACACACAAACCATCCTTCTTCTCCACAAATGCCTTAACATTGTTTACTGGTCTTTTGTAAAAGTTAGTGCCGTCAATAACCCCTAGCCTACAACACTCATTAGCGAAATCTAAGACATACGTAGTAGGGTAGGCTATTAGGAAAAAACTGATAGTCTATATCCCCTCCGTTTTTAAAAATAATTCTGTTGAACACTGATATGCTACAAACATGTTAAACAGCTGGAAAAGGCTGTCGCAAATCCCTCGAACAGGTGGTCAATCAGAGATTTCAAACGAACGAGGGAACATGTCGCAATGCAACAGCGCTGTTTTCCCTTGATGAAAGTGAAACTACGAGTTTTCCCACATCTCAACTTTGGCCAAAGTTTTCAAAAATAATCTTTTTCAGTGATAAAACCAGAGAGGGTTAAAGCGGAGCTAGTAATCAAGGATCTTTGATAAAACCTCATTAAATAATATGCATTTTCCATATGGGGTCTTACAAGCTTAATGTATCCTTCTAGCCACAGCGTTTTTGTTTCAAACATAAGCCTAATCTAAGTGTGCTCAGATGACGTGATAGACCAGGCGCTGTTGCTCGCCTGTCCATCATCGTAAAGCCCGATTTGATTGGTCCGCCCGATCTAGGGCGAGCATACTTGCTCCACAATGGAGCAATGCCAGATCGAACTTCCCGACCTCAAATGTTGTGGGCGGGACTAAGTTCGGAATGGCATCCAGGCTAGGTAGGCCTACTACAGCGTTTTAAAATAGTTTTCATACACAACGCAATGAGTAGGGAAATAATTAGATATAGGTCATTCCTATGCATACATGTATTGTCATAGTCAGTTACTTTGTCAACCCACAAATAAGGCAAATAATAGTATATGACATTTACTTTTTTCTTTTATTTAACACAAAATCTGGTATAATAAGCCTAAACAATGTAGGCATTAAGTCAAGTATCAGTAGCTCCCATAGACAGTAAAAGAAAGGTAGCTCCAAGTCGTTTTATTTGTCGCCTTGTACAGGGGGGACAAGCCATGAGATGTAGACTATTTACAACGGCAAAGTAAAATATAAATATATCGTGACTCTTGGGGGAGCTCTAGAATCTGCAAAATACCTGAAACTGCACAGTATGCCTTTTATGTGATTTTTTTTTATTAGCACTTGCATAGCCCACCATGACCATTGACCAAGCTACTTAGTGCATTGCAGCGTTTCTTTATAATTGTTTTCAATGTAACATTTTGCATTGATCTTTTTAGTAACGCTTTCTATTAATGTTTCTAGTCAATAGAACAATAAGCATCAGCATGACAGCAATCATTGTGTGAGCCCTGACAGCTTGGACTATCATAATGCACTAAAAAGCCTCTTTTTGCCTCTGTCATTAATGTCATCAAAAATAAGCTTTAATGTCTTCGAAGTGTAAGGGCTTATGGTTACAACATTGTAGTGCTTTATGGAGTGCAGTAATTTTTTAATGGTTATATAGACTTATGTTAATTATAATGTACACTATAAACTATAACCCTTTATGAATGTGTTTATAATGCTTTATGGATACTAAGTTTAAGGGTTGTCATATAATCTCCAGAGGAGACGATGGTTTCAATGATTCTCTTGCCAAAATCATTGTTGAATGTGTTTAAATATAAATATATATCCCTCCCATATTGTGCCAACTGTGCAAGTGCCTTTGAACGTCCAATCAGTGAAGCTGAGTCATGGCCAACAATGACAAAGATTTTTTTTACTATTGAGGAAGTCATGGATGGCGCCAGACCTTTTCCTGTATAAATTGCTTTTCAGTTTTGGTTTCCATCATGTTACATCAAAGAAATATAATACTTACTGCAGGTTAATTCTTTAATTTAATGTTTGTTTCCATATAATTGCATCTTATTGTATGTAATTGTATTTCACTGGATTTATGCACTGCATATGATCAGTGTTTGCAAAGAAAGAAGTTGATCTGGGATATACTTTTAAACATTTGTCATGGATACAAAACCAAGATGTAATGAATTAATTTAATAAACTGTTTCCAACACACCATACGTGATGGGAGGTTAGGGCATATAATACGATATGTGTTTTTTTCTATTTTCCAATGCTCTTGGGGGCATTTAAGTTCATGATCCCAATATAAGCAGTTTGTGGAAATTAAGATACTGCGTCTATTTCCTCGGGACTGACGCTTATGGTTCTTTTTGGATTAGCAGGGCATATTCTGAGCATGCCTCCGTCATTTATTTGACCTGAAGATCCTAGTGTGCCATTTTTAGACTGCATATTTTAATATAGTAGGTGTGCTCTGAACATCCTCTATATAATGTCCTCCTTTCATTTCAGCATTAAGGGTGTCAAAATGGGAGATGTTTTAAAGATCACAGTTCAAGATCAAATGGTCAAATGGAGTTGATATTTGTGATCAACAATCAAATTACATCCCTCCCTTTCTGTCCTGCAGAAGCAATGTGTTGCTTGGTTGGAATTTTTTGTTTGTTTCCTATTTTGAGAGTCATTCAAACGGAACACATAGTTAGAGGACTGTTTTGAATAGAGGATAGAAACACAGACCTCACATTTACTGTACATGACATTGTAAAGGACTGTTCCCTTTAGATCATTAATGCCTGGCAAACTGAGTTCTGGATGGAGAGTCTTTGTAGGGGTCCAATCAGAAGCTGTGGGAACCCTTTTTGTTGCCCCATAACCTGAGGTATGTGCCCATAGGTGGCACTGACAAATTTTACGTTTTGGCTCATATCAACATAAACTGTTCGGCTTAGCCTCAAAATCCGTGCATCAATTTATTTTACATAGGACAGTGAAGAGAGGAGGCAAGTGGGAGAGAGAGATGGAGTGGGACTGGCATATGGCCCTGATCAGACTCGAACCTGGATCCCCATGGGTACTTGGGCCCATTTGAGGTACGGGCCGGTTGTGCCACAGTACATCATTTAATCTCTGAGCAGCCTCAACAGAGCTGGCCCCAATGTGTTAACATGCTGTTTCAATGGCGCTAATACATTTGTTGATTGGTATTCGGTCAGGAGTGATGGCATAATTCAGACCGCTCTCTGTGTCAGCATTTTAGAAGAGGTGTTCTTAACTCACCTCTCTTTCATGGTCCTCGTTTCCTCCGTTGAGACGATCGGTGAGCTGGATGAAGCAGTGTTGCTCGCGTGTACAAGACGGCAAAACCTGTTCTGTTGTTGAGACCTGCATTTATCCCATTCTGTTCGTCTTCCTGTGTTAAATAACTTATGTACCTCTGTATAGCCTACTAGCGGTCAATGTGCTGAAAAAAATGCTCATTAAGGTCCACGCTTGTTTAGTCAGACATTCCAGTTTAAAGTTGATTTCCTTGAAGTTGGCGTTCATTAGTTGTTTTTGGGTTCTCAGGACAATCCTTTCAGCTGGATGTGCGGATTCTCAGGCTCACAGGTGTAATTTGGCAATGTTTACAATTGAGGCTAAAGTGCAAGTGATTATGAAATAGTGCAATCTCTCAATGCAAGTGATTCTGAAATTGTGAATCTGTGTTCAATCTTCTTCCAGGTTCTGAAAATGACCGAATATTTTTATTAAATAGTCAAATATGTCAGTTTGTCATTTGATACGTTATGTCTGTTTTTAAATTAAATATGGGTTTATTGGATTTGCAAATGATCACATTCTGTTTTTATTTAAATTATACACAGTGTCCCAACTTTTTTGAAATAGGGTTGTAGTCAACCATTGAACAACACCTCCACCACAACTGCTGAACTCTAACCACACACAAAAGAGAAAAAAACAAGACAAAGTAAATGTATTCTTATCTTATAATGGTGTTTTGCTTTATTGACAGACTGATTAGAATTTTTTTCTCTCAGGCCAAATCATTTTCTTGTGAAGACATACTGCAAAAGCAGAGTTTCTCAATTAGGTTTTTATTTCCACTGGAAAAATGTAGGTGCAGGCATTGCAGGCGGCTGTCAGGCTCAGCTGTAGAAAAAACAAAAACAGAGAACCCTCTCACCCTTTTAATCTGTGCAACATTTTCATAGCATGACCTACTTTGTTGTTTTAGTAATGCTGTTCAAACGTTGATAGCAATGCAATAGTATTACGTTGATAACAATACGAAGTTGATAGCAATACAATAACATTTTCTACAGCTCATATGGATAAGTTGAACTGGTCTGAATACATGTTTGAGTATTAAAACTTAAGCCCTAAATCTTTCTCTGTCTAATGTCTCTGTGATTGGTGACATGACTTTATTGCAGCACAAGCTTCTTTTCAGATATGTGTTTTTGGTCGCTTTGATGACCCTGTAAAACCAGAACACAGCAGAGGCACTGGTCAGCCATTTGTGACTGACAGAGGGACTCACCCCTGGTCCTTATCCTCTTATGCAGGAGTCCGTCCAAACGAAGCACAATGCCATACTGTACATGCCTGGGCAAATGGGGGATTTGCTTCGGTGCTTGAAAAAAAGGGATTTTCTTGATCAGAAAACTGCTTAAATGTAATACTCTGGCAATGTCTGTGGCTTTTTATGTCTAGGGCCAGGCAATGTCTATAGAGTCATACATATATATTTTTCCTTTTTCCAATTCCATATTAAATGGATCAGGTTGACTTTGTTCCCAGGAATTTTGCGATGGAAAAAGCTGAAAAAGAATGTTGTTGTCTTTGCTCTACCATAGACCTCTTTCAAGAGATTATTAAAAATATGCCTGTAGTATTAGTTTTCTGTCAGCACCATTGGCAGAAAATCCCATGCTCATATAACAGGCATGGAAATGCAGCTGCCTTTTGTTTCGTTTTGTTTCCTCCTCACAGATGTAATCAGCAGCATTGGCAAACAGTTGACTCATAAATGCATGGCGCTGTCCGAGGCCTGAACCATGCTAACCCTAATATTCCACCACCAGATCCTGTCGAACACACACACACAGCACAATGACCTCGAGGTGTCCTAACAATTTGGCCGCAGGATTGTTTTTTGTTTTGCCTGTTTGTTTGGCCGTTTTTCTTTTTGGTTGCTGATGTTGACTGATATGGTTTTATCTCTTGCCTTTTGTTCCTCAGGAAAAGGAGCAAAGCAGCTGTGAACTAGAGGCGGCAGTGAACGCATATTTACGCTCTATCAGATATATCTAATAAAGAACAACAGAGATATTATATTACGTTGGCAAGTGATAAAACTGAAGTGCTTAAATTGTTCTTTAGAGCCCTATAGCAAAGATGCACACACACGCGCACACACACACACTGTCTCTGCTTGTTTGCAGGGCGGTTGCTATTATTATAGTGTCTTCAGTTTCACCATTACTGGCCTTTCTTATTGCATCTTTCTCTGCCCAGAATGGGACCAATGTTGTTTTGTGTTGTTTTGCCACTGGCCTGTGGAACTGGCACAGCTGGCCAAGGCTCCCTGTGCTGCCCTGCAGGTGGAGTGGTTGTGGGAAGCAAAACAAGGTCTGAATATGTTTCCTAGCTAATGGCTCTTGCATGTTTTTTGTAATCAAGAGATAATAACTCTGAGACCGTTTCTATGGTGCTAATTAATGTTGGAAGTTGGAGATAGTGAGGATAGACTGACCCACTTTATGAAAGCTTGTAGTCATGTTGTCACAAAATGATTACTTATTTAATATATGAAATGTAGGTTATTAATTTCCCACCTTTTGAAAATCAATAACCAGCAGATATTGCTATTGGAATAAAATAAGATTGAATACAACAATTTTGCCATTCTTAGCCTTTCTTAGTCTTAAATACATTTAGATCTTTCATGCATCTCCGAGATGTGTCATTCAGAACATAATAGCAGTTCCTCTGAGCCCTGCACTCTCTCCTGACCTTCTGCTCGACCTCTAATGGTGTAGCACTTGGAGGGCTCTCATGTGCTATCCAAAAACTGAATTAAGCGGTAGCCTCAATCATCCAGGGGCGCTTTTCCCAAAACCATAGTTGCTAACCTGTTAGCAACTTAGTTGGTTGGCAATGGGAAATTGCATTGCAACCAACAAAGTTGCTAACTTAGTTAGCAACTTTGGTTTTGGGAAATGCGCCCCAGTGTATCTGTTACCTCCCTATGTACAGTCAATTCTGTAAATCTCCAGAACTTAGACATGTTTGAACAGTAGTGCCCATCTGGAAGGAGTTACCATTTGTGTTTGTGTGTGCCAGGCCACTTAGTGGGCTGCCTCGATCGATCCGTGTCAGTGTGACTTGCTGTGGCGTCGAGTTGCATGCATTACAGCACAGAGAGATTAGCTTGCCTGCGCACGCTCGGCCAGGACAGGCTCCACAGTCGCCGTCTGCATAAATGATTGTCAGTATCCATCAAGTGTTCCTAAGGATTGGCCGGTCACTGGGCAATTCTTCTGAGACGTCTCTCAAATTATCTCTCTGATCAGTTGCAGAGACATGAAGGCTCAACGTTAACTTGTGCAAAAGGGTCCAAAAAAGCTTTCCTTTCGTGGTCACACACCTGGCATCCAAGGCTTATTGCTTGGGAAAGCAGTCAGGCTTTGTATTGAGATGCTTGAAGTTGGCAGGCAAGTTGGCTTCATTTGAGCCGGAGCAGTTTGTCTTTTGCCAGTGAGATGCAGTGATGTAATTTGTCTGAGTGTTGAGCAGACCAGAGAGGAGAGGCAGGAGAAGACCAAATGCACCCCCATCTGCTGCTATGGCGTGGCAACACCAAACAGATTCGCAGATTCCATTTTAGGAGAGAAACATCTCACAATATTCACAGTCACATAGTCTCTCATCCTGATACGTCAGTAAAAACATGAAGACCCTTTAATGCTTTTGTTTTGGCAGTTGATAGGTTTTTTTCTTAAGTTAAGCTGCAGTTGGCAAGATTTTTTTGATCATATTCACTGAAACCGACACTATGCTTCGACAGAGCAACATAAATCAGCTGATTTTAGAAAAAACCCGCACTTCTACCTTCACCTAGAGCCTGTTATTTGTTTTGCAAGAATCCACAGCTCCCGGTTCTTCTGGTCCAATCAGAGCAGGGCTGTGTGAGATCTGACTGTCAATCACAGTCTGGTGCGCACTGACGAGCACAAACTCGATGAGAGGGTGCTCGGTGGTAGTGGGGGAGGGACATGAGAGTTGTAAACATTCAAAATTTCATTCAAAAAGTCCCCTCAATCTGTCAGACTTGCCAACTGCAGCTTTAATTCAGCTTTGCAAGTTATTTAAAGCAAAAGTTAGTTGTGAATGCAGTACCTGCTTTGAGAGTGACTTGAGAGTTCTTAACATATCAATAGAACAAGACGTTCTTCATGCTGGTAGAGAGTCAGACAGGTCAGTGATACAGCTGTTATCTGTGTGAATGTTTGAAGCCCTGAAGTGGTTTCTGTGCAATACTGAGTGCTTTAATTACTGAGAGGATGACAGTAATTATATGGAGTATTATTGTCATGAAGCAGGGAACAATGAAGGTGCAAATCCACATGTTTAATCTGTGTAATCCGTGTTACACATACGTAATAAAGTACATGCATATGGTGTGAAAGCTTTAATTAGAAGTTCAAGGCTTTTGGGAAGACATTTTACTGTTACACGGCTGACTACAGACGGCTAAAGACGCACACACACACACGCAGATGTGAAAACAAACGTAGTATATTGACTCATAAAACAAATCGGCCTAGCACCACACCAATTAATGGTTTGCTACACTGTGTTCTCTTGGTGCTGTACAGGTACAGATAGGCAAGCCATTAAATAGCCACAATGTGAACACACATCAGAGTGTGCTCTATATAGCGTCTGGGAAAGGGGGCTGAAGGAGAACCAGGGTGTTTTTCCATCCAGACCGCAGCCATTAACGGCTCACATGAGTCAGCCGTGGCACTCATCACATACAAGCCCTTTCTCAGCCTCTCACACAGAGTGTGCACTATGTTAAGCATATCAGCGTTCAGCACATATGTACACTGCTTGCAGAGTGTACTATGTTTAGTACAGTTAGTAGAATGTAGTGCTCACACACTTGGCTGTGTGCTAAATTGATTGTGATGAGAAATTGATAGTATTGTTCATGAGAGTGTGCCTTAATATTTTGCCTATAGTGTGCAAAATGTTTTGTGTGATTAATTGCTTGATGCTTTCAGTACATACTGTAGCTAGTGTTTACTATTGTAAATAGTCCATAGGACTCGTTGCTTAATGCTGTGTTGGATGCTGATGTAGGACTGTCACTGTTCCTCTGCTATGCAGTAGTACTGTCAAAATTGTACTCCACCGGGTCTGCACAGTCAGGACCATATTTAGCTTTGCGTAACTGCTTCATTTGATCGTCCTTAAACGAGGAGGAGGAGTGTGAAATAAGTCATTATAGAGGATAAATGTTTTTTTTTTTGTTTTTTTTAATGAAGAAAAAAAGGATAGTGCTGCTTGGCCAAAGCTGGGAAGAATCTGTTGCCATGGCGACCTGATTTGTTAGGTGAAGTGACATGGTATAAAAATACTCAGGCAACACACTTGTGAGAGATTGTTATGCAAGAAATATCTCCCATCATCTCCCCGCATTCAGCCATTCTGTTGACTTGGCTTGCTGACAGTTCCGATTATTGTAGCTTTTGTGAACTGTAACTGTAATGTTAAAAAAATATCCAGACACACACACAGCCATCCAAGTTGGGAAGTTACTAACCTGATAGCGGTGCGTTAGGAGCGGTCAGGGCGCTGAATGGGAGCTGGTAGTGCATGAGTGCACATTCAGGCTAGTGCCCCAGCCCTGTGCCCTGAGGCAGTCCGCTCCCACAGTTCAACACCCTGCCATGCAGTCTGTACACCAAAGAGAGACTGACTGACTGTGTGTGTGTGTGTGTGTGTGTGTGAGTGAGTGAGTAAGAGAGAGAGAGTAACCGAACCTAAGAATAGAAACTCTTCTGGTAATTCTGTGCTCCAGGACATGGATATTTGAATAAAAGTCTTCACCATCTCACAGATGTGTGGTTTATGTGTGTAAAATAGTGTTGGGAGGCAGATAGTGAGGGGAATCGGTAAGAGATGGATGCTGATAAGTGGCTAGAGCTTGAGCGGAGGGAAGGATAAAGTGATAAAGTGTACTATAGGTGCATTAACACCAATACAAGAGCGCTTACAAGCAGCACTGCAGCTTTTTAGTAGTTTTAATGAACACTCTTTTAGTCCTGATTTAGTGTGTGTGTGAGTGTGTGTATGTATGTGTGTGTGTGTGTGTGTGTGTGTGTGTGTGTGTGAGATATGATATCAGAGATACGCCAAAAAGGTCCAGATGACCTTCTTACATGTTCTTCTGTCCAGTTTCATGTGAGATTTTCATGGACATCAGTGTTTCCCATACATTGACTTATTTGTGGCGGCCCACCACAATATCAACATTGACCACCACACAATGATTTTCCAGGTTGTATTAAATTGTGCTTAAATCTGGTTAGCATCATAACCACGCTGTGCTAATTTGTTAAAAACTGTTGTATTCAAGTTAATTCTGCAAACCAACCGCCACAAATGGCATTCAATTCTGTGGGAAACACTGGACATGGTTTTGTTGAATGAATAAAAACGATGAAATAATACAAACACATAGGCCTACACTATTCAAATAATGAATGATAAACTAAAATCATTGCATTTGAGTTCAAGTGTGCAACATATTTCATTCTGCAGCTTCTTTTTCTCCTAAGCCTCAACCAATCAGATGAGCATGTGCCTCTCTAAAGATAACCAAGATATGAACCACAGTGTGGCTCTTCTAGTGTGTTTTACCCACCACATGATGGGCACAGAGAGGCCCCAGTCCCGTCTGCTCAGCCTGCTGTGGTCTGAAGTGCTGTACCCATAGTCCCCTGAGGAGGGGAAGGCCTCAGCCAGTTATGTTTGCAGACACAGAAATGTCCCCTCGATGTGCCTTCATCAGAGATGGGATTAAATATGAGGAGTTTTCCCTTAGAACCCCTCCAGCAACCACTCCCTCTCGACAACAGACATTTTTTATGCCTTAAAGAGCTCCTGTATGGGTCTCTCCGCATGACTCTGTCTGAATATGAGAACCTGCCATCCAAGCGTTGATCATGAGCCCTTTGTGGAGTATAGTATTCTCCCTAAAGCTGTGAAAATGTTTGAGTTCGGCACACATGCAGCGCGGGAGGTTGGAGAAGCTACTGTCTTCCCAAGTGATAGGTAATTGGTGCAGGCCAACGAAATGATTCATGGCTGGCTGTTAAACTGTCATAAGTCATTAGGGTCTTATTAAAGAGCGCAGATACATGGCTCTGTGTTTGCTTTCTGAATGTGATTTGAAATTCATGCTTGTTGATTTGCATATGACACATTCGTCAAAGTACCCACTGAACCAGTTTCTCTTCCCACATATCTTATGTCTATTTAAAGTCACATTTAAGTCTTTATCAGTATCAGGATATGTTTTTCTTTTCAAATCTTACCACCAAAGATGTGTAATTCTCCAGATAAACAAAGTCAAGTCAAGTTTATTCTACTTAATTGTCTTGCTCTATTTCTCCCAAAGTAAGGAAAAACAATGTAATGTTTTACAATTTGATCTTTTTTTTATGTCAGTGACCGGCCATTTAAATGCATTCAGTAATCTGCCCCTACAGTAAATGACAACTCCACAGTCCTTTGTATACACAGTCTTTGGTCAAATGAGTGCATTTGAGTGTGGACTGAGCCAGTAAAATCAGGCCTCTCCCTACCCAAGGCAGCTTATTGTTTACAAGAGGCAGAAGCTAGGATCACACCAAGGACTAAAGCTAGGATCACACCAGGACCATTTCCAACAGGCTGCAAACAGTGTTGGCTGTGGGTTATTTAAGACCAGTCTCTCATGTCTGTGGTGCAAACAGGACGCGTGGCTAATCCTTGTCATTTGTCTAAATCTGCTGCATACGTATAACCTCTCTAAACAGTGACATACACAAGTCCTGCAAACTCATATTAAAAACCAGACAGGAAATGAAATGATGGTTCCATAGAACGTAGCTGTCAGGATAGGTTATAGTTACTCTAACCCAGCTCAAACACAGCAGAGATGTGTTGTGTTTGTAAACCTGACTGTTCTTACATGGACATCCACAAAGACTTAAGCTATGGGCTTGTCTGTTGATTGATTCAGGTGCACATTTTAGCTGCCGAACATTCAAAAGAATGCCTAAGGCAATTTAATAACATTGGCCGTTCGAAGGCTGCATAAGTGTGTTATAGCAGTGTAATAACATCACGTGTATAACGTCACTTCAGAGTAGTATGTTATAATGAGAATTATAAAAAAGAATTCAGAATCTCCCTCTCTGGACAAATACTGTGATATCTGTAGGTTGTAGTCCTTTGGCTTTTTTTTAAATAAGCCTTTGGAAGGACAACTGAAAGAATTGCTATATCTCTGTTTAGGCAAAGAAATATTTTGAAGACATAATCACTGTGCTTTTGAAGGAGACAAGACCATTTAACTGCCTTGTGTGGCTTGATGGCATCCTTCATGCTTTGTGACTTCTAACATGTTTCTAATTTTATGCAAATCTGTGCTCCTGAATAGAAATAGACATACCGTATTTTCCAGACTATAAGTCACACTTTTTTTCATAGTTTGGCTGGTCCTGTGACTTATAGTCAGGTGGGACTTATATATCAAAATATATATAATTTACCATGTTTTTAAATGTTAGTCAGTATGAATTGACATGAACCGAAATGAAACATTACCGTCTACAGCCGCGAGAGGGTGCTCTAGGGTTGTGGAATGAGATCGGGAGCTTTGTGAACTTGCGACAGGTCAGACATTGTTTCGTACTTAGGCCGGCTTTACACAACAACGCTCCCGGGTGAAACCGACAAAATATTTTATCAGATGTGCCTTTCGTTTAGACGGCGACAGCGTTAATAATTGCCTACATTGTTTCGATTTAACTCAATGAAATAAAAGAGCTCTTCTTAATATGTTATATTGTTGGTTGGTTTAATACTGTTGCCAATGAAAAGTCGTTGTCCTACAATTGGTCTCCAACACGTCGCTCTCAAGCTACCAGTCATTTGCCAACCCTTCTGAGCTTGCAGAGGCTGAAGCAGTACTAGCCTGCATTTACACAATTGTTGCCTTGAGGCATTCCAGCCTACGAATTTAATAAAAAGTAAATCATACATAATTGAAAAAAAAACTCATTTTAGGCTACTGTAGGCCTACGCAATAAGGTTTCCATTACAGCACAGCGCACATTCAATGAATGAATGAAAGCGGATGCCTTGTCTCGCAATAAACAGCAGGTGGAAATCCCGACACTCTTTCAACTACATGAAACTTAACAGTGAACCATCAAATACTCCCCAGATTTCAGTGCCCATCAGTCCCAACATTTAGCAATATAATCAAACAGTCCAAACGTAAATTAAATCCCAAACCAAACCGAACTTCTTCTGCTTTTGATAGCCTACCAGTATGACGCTCCAAACAAAACGCTTATCTCACAATAAAAGAGAAGGCAATAAAACGCACATAAGAAATAAATACCTGCCTCGAATACAAGCCTGCCCCAAATAAAGGCACGTGCTTTGCGCAGCCTAAGTAAATAAAAGCCATAATTTTGGCCATAATTTGAGGATTTACGAGTCTGTCTTCTAAACATTCCTCACCCGTTATCCAGACATGCATGAAAACATTTGAAAACAAAACTCAGCCATAGGTTATTTTGAGAACAATGACTATCTCTTCAGCATTGTCCTAACCGTTAAAACGAGGCAGATATGACGAGGCATTGCAACAGTGTTTACAGAGATACACTGTAAGGTTGGCTGCAAAGATTATGCAGACTGTTACAATTAACTGACTCACTGGCACACACCGGTAGAATTCTCAATCTTTTTGGCCTTTATGTGTCCAGTTACATAGTCTGTTTGTTCTTGTCTTCGATTTTGTGAAATACATTTCTAAATACTTATGCCTAACCAGTTACTTATGTAACTTATGCCACGGCTGCCCACTGGTGCGACTTATAGTCCAGAAAATACGGTATACTAGACAAATGTTTCAGAAAAATCTGTGTTCCAGTGTACCTTGCAATATTCTCTGAGTACCTAGGCCTTCAGTCGTTTAATCTCCTTTGTCAATACCTTCTTTTGAAGAATTTTTGAAGTACAAGGTTATCTAATGGCTGATACAGAAGTTTGTGCAGAATGCATTGTGTGGCTACACACTTCACTGCATTTGAAAACTGTGTTTATCACTAGAGCTAACACTATTCACTGGGTCTTTTTCAAAGCCTTAGGCTGAGCTGCCACCCCCCCCCACACACACACACACACACACACACACACACACACACACACACAGTATTTCTATGATGATGATGTTTTTTTCTGGTGAGGGCTTGTACTGGGATACTGCTGGACCACTAGACCACTTAGCCTTCTGGTGGTGACTCACGTCCCTTGCTTGGCCCACTGCCAGATGTCTGCTCCGTGTCTGGACTCTCACCTCCAGTCCTGCTCACTGCTCCCCATGCCCTCACCACAGGTGTTTCCATCACACCAATTATAAAAGTCACTCCAGCTCCACCACCTTACCCCTCACTGCAGCCAGTGTGGACGCCACTGAACTATCGTGGTATATTTGTTCAGTTTCAGAATAGCTACACTGTAGATGCTTTTGCTGGTTGTGTCTCTTCAAATGAAGGAGGGTTATATATGGATGAATGCCTGGATCAGTGTACCCGTACGTGCCCTGCACATATGCTTTCCCAGTGGGGTCGCCACCACGTCCACCATTTGGTGATGATGACCAACCTGTTTTGTGCCACTGTGCTAGGTCTCACAGTGCTCTCTCATGAACTGTGTAATGTGTTATGTTTTGTTTTTAACAGTTTTGTGAACAGTAAAATGGATGCATACAGGTTGCTATATAGTGTGTGAACAGTAAAATGGATGCATACAGGTTGCTGTATAGTGTGTGAACAGTAAAATGGATGCAATACAGGTTGCTGTATAGTGTGTGAACAGTAAAATAGATGCAATACAGGTTGCTGTAGCCTGCATACACGCGGCCAGACATCTTGGTATGAGACTGGGAGTATATGTGCTGATAAACAGAAATGATCTTTATACCGGTAGTCCTGAAATATCACTGCAAGTGGAATGCTGAGTAGGCTATTATGTTTGTATTATTGTTAGGAAGAGGTGGCCTGGCAACAAGCTCGAACTAAGTCTAGGGAAATTAGATGTGCTGCCCAGACCAGAGTCCCTAACCTAAGTGTGTCCAATGGTGGGGCAGTCAGTGTGTAGGAGATGAAATGCAAGAGGACACCAGCTTACCTCCAAGTCCTGGACCAGCCCGCGCATTGCCTTCTCTAGGCGACCAGCCCATACGTAATTCCTACTTCCAAGAATGTTCATAGAAAAATGTGGGGAAAACCCCAACACAAAACAAAACAATGAAAATGTGTCCAAACACAAAATATATATCCAATGGGAGAAAGGGAATATTCATCAAAAGGGTCCAGGCCTTCCCTCATGCCAAACTGAGTTTTTCCTCCATTAAAGCCGCTTCATGGCTTTTATAGCTAGCTCACAGCTACCAGGTCAAAGAAACAAACTGGTGCCCCCTTGTGGATGAGATGTGTTTGTGAAAGTGTGCTGTCTCACAAAGTGCAAATCACAGGCAGCACATCGTAACAATTATGCTAGGTTTGTCTGTGTCAAACACCTGACAGTGTTCAATTGAACAATGCATCTTCTGTCAGCTTTGATCTTTTGACAAAACAAATACACCAGATGGAAATGGGCTGTTCTCTGCCATCAGTTTTTAATATGTTTTCAATATGAGTATGGCACACAGGCCTCTGGCAGCTCTTACTCTGAAAGGCCTCTTGTTTGAGCGCAGGCCTCCCTCAGGTCCTCTCGCACCTGCTGCACAGCACTTGACAGATTTAATTTACCTTGCAGATTCCCTCCAGTCTCCTCAGCCAACGTGCACTCGCATCAGTGTTTTAGTGCAGCCTACACACATGCTGCCGGCAGAAACAGTCAGTTTGAGTTAACACTTTTTTATATTGTAATAAAGCTCGATGAAGAGATCAGGAAAGCCTGCGGCACTTAGTATTTTGGCAAATGTTTCTCCTCTTTTTAATCTATAAAGAGGCATATTAACACTCACACACACTCTCTCTCTCTCTCTCACACACACACACACACACACACACACACACACAAACACGATCTTAATCATCAGGAGTCAATCCCTCCTAAGTAGAGTGTAAACCCGACACATATTCCACAAGCTCAGTAGTCCCTCCAACAGCAAAAGTCAGTTTTTCATGTTTGTCAAGTGCTGGTGTGACTGGGCCTTCATTGCTTTTGGTGCTTCACATGAACTGCCAGCTCTAGCACTTGCACCTTGAGTTGTTTTCGTGGGTAATGGAGCCAGCTGAATGATGTGTGCTAAGAAGTGGGTGAAGCATTGGGCCGCAGCTCCGTGATCCAGAACACATCCTTTTGATACCTGTCAGCAACACCTTTTGCTTCTGCCTTGATGTGTTGAGCAGTTAGAATGCATGCCAGAGAGGGACTGTCAGTCTGTTTGTTTCCCTCAAAAGGCCTGAATGCACTTTGCTGTCACTATATTAGTTATGTTGTCAGTGCCTCCAGTTGATTCCATGCTGTACAGTGTTGATACTAATGTAGATAGATAGATAGATAGATAGATAGATACTTTATTGATCCCCAGGGGAAATTCAAGTGTATGTAATATTTATCATTTTCTCTGATCTGAGCTCTGATCAAGATGCATAATGTACTTAATGAGGCAACTGGAGTTGTGTCTGTGACCTATACAGATTGGGGACGTGTGAGCTCACTGAAAGTTGTTCATGCATTCTAAATAAGTTTAACTAGAATCAGAGGCTTCAAACACACACATACACACACACACACACACACACACACACAATGTACAAGTAGAATCAGAGGCTTCAAACTTACACACACACACATGCACAAACTTGAAAGTTGTTCATGCATTCCAAATAAGTACAATCAGAGGGTGCAAACTCACACTCACACACACCCACACAGACAGAGAAGCAGCGTGTTGTGATGAGCTAGTCCAGGTGTACTTACCTGTGTGTGTGTGTGTGTGTGTGTGCTCTGTTTCTCTGCAGCACTACTTCCTCATCGTCTTCGGTCACGATGGCCAGAAGCCCCTGGAGCTACGCACTGACGAGGAGGCAGAGTGTGACGAGTGGGTGGAGGCCATCCAGCAGGCCAGGTACACTGTGTGTGTGTGTGTGTGTGTGTGTGTGTGTGTGTGTGTGTGTGTGTGTGTGTGTGTAAATGAGTGAGTGTACCTTTAGAATGCATTTAGATTGCCTCTTTGTGTCTTCTCTGACACTTTCACTCCTTTATACTTCTTCTCTACTTTTTTCCTCTCTCTCCTACTGTGTGTGTGTGTGTGTGTGTGTGTGTGTGGTAAACCCAGAGGCATCGGCTGACAGATCTCATCACTCCCTTTCCCCCCCCCACTCACACAGCAGGCCTTTTCAGATGCGCCGTATGTAAATCTGCCGTCAGATGTTTTCTTTACATACCAGCGTCCTGCTTAAAAGATGATAAAGTGTTCTTTGTCGTAGCTCCGGTTCTGGAGGGAGGTGTCACAGTGTAAATCAATGTAGGGGATCTGGGTGAAGCCATGCACACACACCCAAGCACTTTGCACTTTATATTCATGTCATTTCAAGCCAGCACGCGGCCTGATAACCCTACATTGGACCTGACATCACCGTTTCCCCTCTTACACAGAGTAGGTCTAGACTGGGGAGAAGCACTCCGCTCTTTATTGTTTAGTACCTGAGACCAGAGCACTTCACCACACCGCACATATTTCCTGTTGGCAGTGTTGTTTATTCTCATTATGTTGTTTAGGGATGTAGCATTCGTAATAATGCCCTCTTAACTGATACTAGCAGAAGAAGGCTGTCCGCAGCATGCATCATTGATTTATTATAGTTGCAGAAAGAGAGGGAGAGAGGTAGAGGTAGAGAGATAGAGAGAGAGATAGAGAAAGAGAGAGACAGCGAGAGAGAGAGAGAGAGAGAGAGAGAGAGAGAGAGAGAGAAAGCTTTGTGATTTGCGATCACTTGCAGTTGATATTTAGTCGTAGTTGTAATCGGGTCTATCAAACATGAACCCTGTGAGCTCTGCTCCCACTGGACTAGCCTTTTGCAGTGACGCCCTGCTGTGCACATCTGCGCTGTTTATCTTTCTGTTGTCCTCCCATAACACCCCCCAAAATGGGTATGGATTTGCGTGCTTCTCCTGAAGCGATGAAAAGCTGTAGGGGACTCTGTGTTCTCTGAGCAACTACACTATGATTGTAGGCTGTTACGACATTAATCCGGGAAAAGACACACTCCTCTCCCACAGTTGTAAATTCCAGAATTCCAGCCCTTTTACAACATTTTTGTGGTCACACAAGCATTTACACATGTGTATAAATGTTCAAAGCTTTTTCGGGTAGAGTTGGACCTTTTGAATGTGTATACAATGTATATACACAGTGGTGCTCTTGTAGCAAAGGAAATGTCCAGGAAAACTAATGCAGGACTGTCTATGCTGCTTCTTTTCCAACATTTTATCTTCATCACATATGACACACATTTATTTTCAGAAACTTCTGTTGAAAGACATTTTGACTATATGTTGATCCCTGTCAAACACAGCGTTTAGATCTAAGAATGAATAATGAAACATTATTTTAAAATGCCCCATATGTTTTTCTCTCACATTCGCCGCTTTGTCAACGTGGCAGCTACTCTGACATCATCATCGAACGTGAGGTGCTCATGCAGAAGTACATCCATCTTGTGCAGATCGTGGAGACGGAGAAGGTGGCGGCCAATCAGCTGAGGACGCAGCTGGAGGACCAGGACACAGAGATCGAGAGGTTAAAGGCTGAGGTAGGCCCTCTTGACCATTGACCCTTCACTCAAGGCCACCAAATTGCAGAGTGTAGTGAAGCGAGAGAGCAGACACCCCAACTGGCCTCGAACCCGGGGCTACTGGGTAGCAAACCGACAAGGCCTGGAAATCTGACCACAAGTGCTGAAGAGACAGGCTTACTGGTATGGCAGTCAGAGCACATCTGCAACCAAACTGACAGCACTCTGTCTCACAGTATAAATCCAAAGATGAAGGGCATTGATGATAATTTAGTTTATCTCTAAAGTGAAATCATTAAGCAATACATCAGTACTGACATTATTGAGTAGCCTAATGTGTTTAGTCATTTAGTTTCACCGTAAAATGCTAATTTGTGTTAATATTTTATTGCACTCCTGCATCCAGTGTCTTTTCTATTTATGTAATTGAAAACATGGGCTTGATTGATAGGAATGCTGAGAGTCTGTATTGTATAGGCATTATCAAATGAGAAGCTTGATTAGTTTTTGGTTTATTTTATCTAAATTCTTCAACTAGTAGAATCCCCACTGTTGTTCTTATTTGTCTTTGCTACTGATTGAGTGCCGATCAGTCTGAGTGCCTTGGGGGGAAAGCAATGACTTCCATTATTGGCACTGCGTGATCAGCTGGCTGTGTATTCCCAGTTTTGAATGAAATCAATAGGTGACTAAATGGGAGAACGTGTTACTGTAGTTGTTGAGCAGCACTCAGTAAGAAAGGAATTGATTTGAAGGTACAGCTTCCTCCTTCTCTAACCTCAAACATACTCATATACCAAGGAAAATAATGGATTAGTTGGAAAGTCATTCAATTTGCAAGGACGTGATGAATTCAAACATAGAATAAAATATATTTTTGCTGCTCCATATAAACAACTCATAACAGTTTCATTTGCAGATATTATTGTGATGACATTCTGATAATGAGGCTGAAACCTTCACTGTATGCAACTAGTCTTTCAAACAATAATAAATGACTGCACTCACTAGTAATTAAAATAAATGACCTATACCGCTGAACCAATAATTACCTGTTTTGCAATTACAGTAGACTGCATACTGTATACTGTATGAAGTGTACTCTATGCAAGGCATATATGTTTCATTAAATCTGTTAATAGGGTTGGTAAATAAGGCTTACAGTAGAGCTTTTGGAAAGCTGATTTGATGCACTAGTAAATCTGAAACAAAGATTTTCTGAAAATATGCAGGAATTATTTAGTTAACACTACGCACAATTATCATCATACAATTATCAACTTATCTCCTATCCAGATAGCCACAAAGTGGAGTTGTGTTGGTTGACACAAAAAGGCTTTTCGAGTCACGGGCAGGGTGCACACACCTTACCTACTCCCCTGCAGAACACGTAAGCCACAATTTGCTTACACTGTTAATTCCTGATAGAGGATGTCTGATGGTAGTTGTGGAATGAACAGAGGAGATTGTCTCCGGGGAGGAAGAAAGATACTTATCTAACCTGGAAGCAGTCACATCACCCCGCCCCCACAAACACCACAGGCCTGGGTCCTGTCCCTTGCCCCCTTCCCTCTGGGCTGCAAGGTGCTGCCGCACCACTGCTGCTGCTTCTGGTGATGGACAACACAGTACCATCATTGTGTAGCCTACTTATTTTTTCTCACAAAATGAAACAATTTGATTCACTCCATTTTAACAGCTGTAGTGTATTAAATAACAATATGTCTATTATTAATATGGTATTAATATTTGATTATAGGTGAAGTAGAATGTGGTGTATGTGGTGAGGGAACTGTGTTGAAATACAAAGTACAATAGCCAGGAAGTAGTGCAAGTGTGTGTCTGCTCTTTTGTACTGTTATACGGTTGTTGGCGCTGGATATTTATGGGAAGAATCAAGTCCACGGACAGTATGTACTGTATATTTGTGAGCGAGTCTGCTTGGTTCCTGCAGGAACGAGGGGGCAGAGGAGATTTATTATGTAATATAGAGCTGAAACCTTTTGAACACATATCACTGCCAGTATACAAAGAGAAGTCTGTACTCTGTTGTCGAGCCTGCCTTTCTCTTGGCTAAAAACAGTCAATAATCACCTAGGGTTTGGTCACTCAGGTGAGTTCCTGTGAAGTTAGCAACCTTACCAATTATCTTAACAATATTTTTCCTTTTTTCTTGGGTACGATGGACGTTGTTTGTATGTATTTCAGTAAAAATCAATAACCGTGTGATTTCATTATTGTGGTTGTTGTTTGCAGATCATTGCGCTGAATAAAACCAAGGAGAGAATGCGTCCTTACCAAGTAAACCAGGAGGAGGAGGACCCAGACATTAAAAAAATCAAAAAGGTCTGTGGCTACACCAACATGTCATCTACAGTGTTTACATTTTACGACCCACCATAAATGTTTACATTCCGAGCTGATCGTTGACAATTGCTGCCTGCTAGTGTGTCAATGAATGAATATGTTTTGTGTGTTAATAAGAGTATGCCTATTCTGTCTGTGTGTGTGTGTGTGTGTGTGTGTGCGTGTGCGTGTGCGTGTGCGTGTGCGTGTGCGTGTGCGTGTGCGTGTGCGTGTGCGTGCGTGCGTGCGTGCGTGCGTGCGTGCGTGCGTGCGTGCGTGCGTGTGTGTGTGTGTGTGTGTGTGTGTCTACAGGTGCAGAGCTTCATGCGGGGTTGGCTGTGTCGGCGTAAGTGGAAGATCATCGTGCAGGACTACATCTGCTCGCCTCACGCCGAGAGCATGCGCAAGCGGAACCAGATCGTCTTCAACATGGTGGAGGCCGAGACTGAGTATGTGCACCAGCTCTCTATCCTGGTCAACTGCTTCCTGCGGCCACTACGCATGGCCGCCAGCTCCAAGAAGCCGCCTATCAGCCACGACGACGTCAGCAGCATCTTCCTCAACAGGTGTTATTACTCATGCGCGCACACACACACACACACACACACACACACACACACACACACACACACATACACACATGCACATGAAATCGGCAGATTACAAATAGCATACAATAACATCAATCAATTAATGTTGCCTTTATCTGTATTAGACAATTAAATCTGTCTTTGCTCCTTTGTCTTCAGTGAAACAATCATGTTCTTGCATGAAATATTCCACCAAGGCCTGAAGGCGAGGATCGCAAACTGGCCCACCCTGGTTCTAGGTAAGCAGCAGACATCAGCTCAAAAAATGTCTAATTTATGCGGAGCGACGTTCTCTTGGTCTCTCTGCCGTCAGACTAAACTCCTCATGTCTCAGGGTCATGCAGGCATCAAGGACAAGTGATTGCCACTGACGCACAGTCGTCTCGGTCAAACAATAGCACTGACGTCCGACTGCCCGCCCCCTTAATCTCGCCAACTGCAGTCGTACAGATGATTTGATCGTACAAGCGGCTCGGAACAATAGCTGCAGGGACAGCTCGGCGGTCCTGCCTGCCAGGAGAGCAGGTGGTTGTTCACCGGGAGTGGAGATAAGCCGTTATCCCATGTCCACACCAAAGACATTCTCCAAAATGCTGTGTTTGTTCTGTAGACCAAAAAAAAAAAAAAAAACGCTCTCTGTAAGACCCTCTAAGTGTGCTTGTTAACAAAGGTAACCTGTTACCCTATAACAAGCGCCTGCTGTTGTTCCTCCACCACCTCCATCCCCACTTACCCTTCTCTCTCCACCCTACCCCCCACCCCACCCACAACCCCCCACCCGCACCTCAGCGGATCTGTTCGATATCCTGCTACCCATGCTGAACATCTACCAGGAGTTTGTGAGGAACCACCAGTACAGTCTGCAGGTGCTGGCCAACTGCAAGCAGAACCGGGACTTTGACAAGCTCCTGAAGCAGTACGAGTCCAACGCGGCCTGTGAGGGGCGGATGCTGGAGACCTTCCTCACATACCCCATGTTCCAGGTGGGGCTCCACTCACCACTAGAGACATGTTTGATTGTGCAGTGCAAGACTGACTGCTCATTTTGTAGTATAAAATGTGATCAACTGGGATTAAGGGTGAAGGCTGCCAGTTTTCCGGTTGTTGTGTTCATTGAACGTCTGTATATAAATTCATATAATCACAACAAATACTAATAACATACTAAGGCTATTATTATTATTTATTATTAATTATAATTATTATTAATATTATTATTATTATTATTATTATTATTATTATTATTATTATATAACTGATTTTTTGACTACTGCACCCGAGAAATGTATGGACTAAAAGCAAGGCGCAGCTCAACTCTGTGCTTTTTGATTCGGTAGTATAAAGTGTGCCCTGGACTTTTTGTGCTTTCTGGAGAGTCCATATGTTAATTAAGGAAGTTTATCTCCTCTCACCCCCTCAGTTCCCCCACAGTGCACACCATGCATCCAGTTCCTCCAACCAAAACACGTGTTACCATTACCACATTTGCTGTATTATAATCCTATTTATGCAGCTCATTGCTCACGCAGACCCATGAACTCAGTTTGCTGTGCTTCACCTTTGCCCCCCCCCACCCCCCCCCCACCCCCCGCTCCGCCAACAGATCCCTCGCTACATCATCACTCTTCACGAACTCCTGGCCCACACCCCTCACGAGCATGTGGAGCGCAAGAGTCTGGAGTTTGCCAAGTCCAAGCTGGAGGAGCTGTCCAGGTGAGTGCGCCCGTGCCAAAGCAGCGCCGAGTCCGGCAGGCTTCAGTCTCAGTCTGGGCCGGGATAGGGCCAGGCTGGCCTTGAGCTGCAGTCCCAGCAATGTCTTAATTACTCTAGTTGGCAGTGACAAGTTTAGAAGAGTGAGATTAATCGGTGCTATTTTTAGATAATCTGCCGTCTGTTGTAGCATAACTGCTCCACATATGTTTGTGCTTATTATGCAGATTGCTTGCATGTGGTGGATAATTCATGGGGAGTCATGGTACTATAGTAGCAGTGCATGTGTGTGTGTGTGTGTGTGCGTGTGCAATAAGCACGAATGAAAAATGAACTAAAACGTTGCAGACTTGTTGCTTGTACAGTGTGTGAATCCATGCCTCTCCATAGGGTTATGCACGATGAGGTGAGCGACACTGAAAACATCCGCAAGAACCTGGCCATCGAGCGCATGATTGTGGAGGGCTGCGACATCCTCCTTGACACCAGCCAAACCTTTGTGAGACAGGGTGAGCCCCTCCCCAGCTTCTCCCCAACACACAAGTGTACACACAAGCTCATCCAAACCAATCCAGTGCTTTGGGGAAAAAAACACACAGAGCAACATCAGCGACGACATTGGCTTGGATGTGAATCCAGTGGGGTCCTGAATTATGCATTGTTTTGGAATCAGACTTAAATGTCTCTCTGCAGGCTTCTACCATTTGAAGTTGGATTCTTCTGCTGTATCTATAATGCATGAGAACCCTGCAAAGGAAGTGTTTGATAGAAAAACATAGATATAAGATATGAGGCTACACCAGTGAGATGCACCAGTGCTGTGTAGGAATGTCATAAGCTTCCATCAAAATAGAGTGTCCTTAAGGAGACTGTAAGAGCCATCTATCCTGTTGACTCTGTTTGGATTGTTTGGAGTGGGCAGTGTGTGTGTCTGTCATTTTGCCAGTCGCTTAATGCCACTGTCACCAGTTTGTCAAGATTCTCTAAAGACTATTTGTCCATGCTGTATTTCATTGCTCTCGTTCTGTCTGTGTCAAAAGTAAACTCTACATAATGTCTTCTAATAAATCTGTCCATCATTTCAAAGCTTTCCACTGCTCTCTCTCTCTACCCCTCTCTTTCTTCTCCCCCTCTCTCCCAATATGCTATCTCCTCATGATATCTCTCTGTTCTCCTTTATATCTCTCTTTGTCTCACTCTATCTCACTGTCTCAAAACCCTTCCCCACACTCTGTTTTGCTATACCTCCATCTCTTTATGTCTCTCTATGTTTCTCTCTCTTTCTCTCTCTCTCTCTCTCTCTCTCTCTCTCTCTCTCTCGCTCTCTCAGGCTCTTTGATCCAGCTGCCCTCAGTGGAGCGGGGGAAGCTCAGTAAGGTGCGCCTGGGCTCGCTCTCTCTGAAGAAGGAAGGGGAAAGGCAGTGCTTCCTCTTCACAAAGCACTTCCTTATCTGCACACGCAGCTCAGGGGGGAAGCTACACCTGCTCAAAGTGAGTGACACACACAGGCAACAGAAACACACACACACACACATACACACACACACACACACACACACACACATACACACACACACACACACATACACACACACACACACACACACACACACACACACACACACACACACACACACACACACACACACACACGCTCACAGATGCACTTTTGAATGCACTCATTCCCTTCACGTCAATCAATGAGATTATTCCAGAAGTCTATTCCAAGTTGATTAAAGCAGAGAGTGTTTTTTTAAGTGGGTCCAATCAGAGAAATTAAATTAATTTAAATTTCCAAACAAAATGAACTGAAGAGATGAAGCCTGGAAGGAAAAACAGCTTGCTTGACAATGCAGACAGCAGTGGATGCTATGCGCAATTGTGCATAACGCTCATCTGTTGTTTTCAACATGTCCTGCAGGTCTGTCTGTTTGGACCCAGGCCTACCCCCCCCCCCCCCCAATAACCTTTTCAGTATGCCTCTCTTCATGCCAGACTAAAAATCCTGTTTTGAGTCAGTTCTTCTTCTTAGTTCTTCTTCTTCTTCTTCTTCTTCTTCTTCTTCTTCTTCTTCTTATTCTTCTTCTTCTTATTCTTTCATCTTCTTCTTCATCTTCCCTTCCCTTCTTCTTCGTGTTCCCTTGCCACTGCTGTGGCCTCCCATTGCAAGGGTATTTCAATGGCAAATTGTGACCTTCAAGGAGATTATTTTGAGGAAGATGGGGGCGGGCTAGAGAATTTATGTTTACCAAAAATTGAGAGAAGAGAGAGAAGGGAGAGAAATAGAGAGAGAGAGAAAACAGTGAGATTGAGAAAAGGGTAGAAGATGAAGGCAGAAAGAGAGGACAGATAAGCAGGCTGTCTGTGGGTGAGAGAAGTACCACAAGAGCAAACCACTGATAAAAAAATACCCTGTGAGGAGTTGGACTGGCCCTTTGGTGATCGGCAATTTATGTGTGAGACCGAAAGCACGGGTCTGTGTTTGGGAGACACACGCAGGCGAGATTACTGTCTCTCTCTGGAGCTCGTTATAGAGCATTCTTTGCCCACTGTGTCCATGGCACTCTGGGAGCTGTGGGAAATGTAAAACTTCTCCCCTGCCGAGAATGAGTCATTATTCCCGGCAAAAATGTCTCCATTTGCCATCGTTATTGGATGTGCAGAGTGAGATTGGCTCTGAGTTGGGGGGCGGGGGGCACTGACTGATTGTGTTTGGCTGAATACAGGACAGATGCTCTGATTTCATATTTCCCACTGAGCCTGTTAGGAACAGAGGTGTGTCATGTTGTTTGTGTGTATGGCAAAGGCCCAGCCAATGTTGATATCTTTATCAGATTAAGGAAGTTACCTATAACGGGACAAGATTGAAAATGAAATGTTGTTTAATCGGATTGTTTATTATTGTGAAGATTGTAATGTAGGGCTTTTCAAGACATTCTTCACAGTAAGCTCTTTATTGGTCTATGATTTCACCTGTCTGTATCCACATGTGGATTTTGCTGTTGAGAACTTGTTGCACCAAACTATTTATAGTTAAACTATTTCAGCTGGAACATCCACATACATAATTGTCTTGTTTTAAAATGTTAGAAATGTTATGATAATAAGCTACCCCCACCCCACTCAAACATCAAACATCTTGCATAAACACATTCTTGTGAAGTGTCAGAACCTATAAATCTATGATAATACAGGCAGCTGGGTACTTTCCAAGTGAAAGTTCAAAACTTGATGCCTTCAGAGACCATCATTATTTTCATAATGTGTTTGGACACACAGTGTAGATGGTCCAAAGACTGTACTGTTATTGTCCTGGAAGACCTGAGATGTATCAACAAATTTGTTGGTCATTTTCATATTGTTGACATTTCCACCCACCCCCACCCCCCTCACACACACACACACACACACACACACACACACACACACACACACAAATGTTACAGGCCTAAATAGTAGAAACTAAATTACAATTTGATGGTGTCTTGCCTTGATGAGACCAGATCACCCCGTCAGTAGTCTAATTGTAACTAGATGTACCGCATAGCGGTACAAAATATGACCGCCGCTCAGTCCTGTACATCCGTTCCGCGATAATAAATCACACTTCAATTTGTCTCCATCTTTTACTCCATCCCCCACTCTTGAAACTTTTGTGTATGCCTGTTTGGCATGCCTGTGTGTGTGTGTGTGCGGCTGCACAGAAAGTAACCTGCTTGCGCTGAAAAGGTGAATAGATTGTAGAATAGTCAAAGCCAAAAAAAACCTTTAAAATCTCTAAACAATCACAAGTAGGGCAGTTCATCACAGTTCATCCATTGCAACTGGATTGATGAAAGGTCACTTACACCTGTAGGCTACATTGTATTTGGGAAAAGCAAAAGGTATCAGCATAATGTTATATTTTTATTTATTTATTAATAAACAAAAACATCTGTCAGTTCCATGCCATTTTCAACAGCTATCAAAAACAAAGGTCATTTTTGGATGGATGGATTTTTTGTGAATGTTTCTTCTTCTACATAAGATTTTAGTCATCTTTAGTTCATGTGATACTTAATTGTCAATCCACAAATTAAGTAACAGTAGTCTGAAACGAAATGCTGTTTTACATCTAACCAGTGGTGCAAATAACTGACATGTCCAAATGGGCCTTGATGAAATGCGTCGCTAGACTGTTCATACACATTTTAACGGGCCAAAGTTGAAGAGCTGTTGTCCGTTATTGTTCGTGCAAATATAGGCTGATTCATGTTCCCTTGCATTATGTAACTGAGGTCTATGGCTAGTCTGGCTTTCACCAAACCAAGCTCAAACTTTTAAGAAATCAAAAAATAAATAGCGGGCAGATCAGGCTGGGTTCGCCCAGCCTAGTCCATAGGCGCCCGATATTGTTTAATTTTCCGATTGAGATATCCACGCTCTGGCTATTCTAAATGCAAAAATGCATCAGGGAGTTATGACAAAACTGTAACTAACAAACTAGATCCTAATAGAAAGCTGTTAGCTTCCCTAAGCTACAGGTAGGCCTATAAGCAGGGTTGGGTCAGATTACTTTGAAATGTAATCCATTACTGACTACAAATTACATGGCAATTTTTGTAATCAGTAACATAATCAGTTGGATTACCAAAAACATGTAACATAATCTGATTACTTTAGGATTACTTTTAGATTACTTCAATAAATATGTCCCTTAAGTAAAATACACCACCACTGAATTGATGAAAGAATTCTCATTCTATTCTTCTCTTTATTATTTCATTACATCTAAGAAATCTCTTTGCTCGTTGTTTTAGTGTTACTTTGAGGTCACCAGGTCCCATTGTCTGAAAAACACCCCAAACTAATACATTTCTATAGCTATTCTCCACTTTGGGGGTGGTGTTTTGGTGGTTGAAATTTTCACCCCATCCCAAAATTGATCACTTAGTCATCATGGATGTGATCATGGATCACTATTCTCCAAACATGCACAACTCAGCTTAACCTTTATAAGGGCACACCTGGACAATGAATTTAGCTTTCACTGGATTTTTTTGACCCAGGGACATGGCCTGAGATTGAATGACACCATGTCCATTTCAATTGTGGGGGTGAGAAAATTATTCCTTTGGGATGTTTTTCAACCAGGGGGACCTGGTGACTTTCTCAAAGTACACGGTAACACTAAAACAAGAGGCTACATTAAGATTAGGAGGAAAAGATCAGGCAGTGTGCCGAGAGACCTGCCCCAATAGTAAATAAGTTAGTAAGTAAGTATAGATACTCTTTTGATCCCGTGAGCGAAATTTGGTCTCCCAATCCGTGAATTAGTGAAGCACACAGAGCACACAGTGAGGTGAAGCACACACCAACCCGGAGCAGTGAGCTGTCTGCTACAGCGGCGCTCAGGGATCAGTGAGGGGTTAGGTGCCTATACTCAAGGGCACTTCAGCCGTGGATGTGGGCACGGGAGAGCAGTGCTCAACCACTTCCCCGCCCACATTTTTTCTACTGGTCAGGGATCGAACCGGCAAGCCCGAAGCTTGTCAAATTAAAAGATAGCTAGGCTATCATAAAAAAGTTGCATTGTTTGCATGATAAAATGTAATCAGGTAATCCCCGACAATGTAACTGTAATCTGATTACACAATTTTTTTATTGTAATCTGGGCTGATTATAGTTACTTGATTTTTGTAATCTGATTACGTAATCCAGATTACATGTAATCCGTTACTACCCATCCCTGCCTATAAGGTAGGCATATTTACAACATAAATTGTCAATAGGCTATGCTGGCGACACAAATAAAATCTCCTTTGGAAACCAATGGCTTACGCCTTACAGTACAGTACAGACTTAAACTGCCATATTGTGGCGAAAAGTTGTAATAAAATTCAAGCAGCTCCATGAGTCAAGGAAAGCGCGAATGAAGTAGCCACTTCTAAATGGGACCCACTACACAGTATCTTAAGGTGTGTTGCTAAAGCAGCCATAATGAAATGAAGGTGTCATTGTTTGGATACTTCACACACACGTGCTTTTTAATCTCACAGACTACAACTACCAAGCTGGAATCAAAGCACATCGATTCCCCTTTCACACCCTGCACGCACTTAAAACAAATAAACAGGCATCTCAGTCTCACGCATGTATAGGCAAAACTGTATCAGACTGGTGTAACGTTGGTAAATCTTCCATTGCACAGAATGATTTTTGTAGCACGTGCAACAAATGACAGTCGAAAGATACAATTACAGTGCTGCTATCAATTTGCATAACCGCATTTATAGTTTTCTACAAATGCAATCAATCAAATTGGCCTCCATCACTTAACCAACGCTAACGGTAACATTAATGTACCTAGGTCCTTATTGATATTATAAGATTAACGTACCTGCAGTAAAAACCAAGCATGTCCGATAAACATTCTCAGATTTATTTCGGCTTCAAGAAGAAATGGGAATTACATTTCATGTGAACATCGTCCTATCCTTATTAGACGTTCTCTGCGGTAAACTACAGTCCTTGTAGGAAGCGTCCATTGTTTTTCCAACCCACTTTTAACTTCCAACAAAATTACATCTCACTGCAACGATGCGCCATCTAGTGGACAAACGACTACGTATCGCCAGTACTGGAAATGCAGCCATGATGATGATGATGATGAATATTTGGCTTTCTTTTAATCCTACTGAATTTGTAATTATGTATCGGCCGTTTTAATACCGATAGTATGTGTGTGCATGTGTATGGGCCCCCGGGGACGAAACAAAATTTTTACGTAAAAGTCTAAAGGGCTACATACCCACCAAATTTCATGTGCACCGGTGTTTCGGGGTCCCGGGTATCATTGACCAAAAATTCAGGATGTAGATGACAGGGGAAAAAAAACTTTGAAAATCATTATATGACCGCTTCGCTAGCAGTGTCATTATCATTACACTGGAGGATATTAAATGGTGGCAATAAGAACCTTAAAGGCTTATACAAACTGGAATATATCACTATCATAACACTGCAGGCCTGATGTTAAATCGATGAAATACATACCATAACGGTTTACATGAACTGGAATTTGTTATATGTAACACTCATATATACTGCATATATATGTAACACTCATATATACTGCATATAGCCACATGGTAACTATGTGTATAATATCCATTTCTGGGTTTTAGGTCAAACTATCTTGGCTTACTCTGTTGAGCGTAAATTCATTCAATGCTATTTTTGAACATGGTTTGTTCACTCTATCTTCACCGTGGTCTCTGTTTTGACCCCTTGCAGCAGGGAGGCGTGCTTTCACTGATCGAGTGCACGCTCATCGAGGAACCGGACGCCAGCGACGAGGAATGTGAGTGTTTGTTCACATGCTGTCTGCTCCACGACATCACTTCCTCCCACTAAGTCCAGTACCACCGCTAACCAAAGACACAGACCATTACACACGCGGGAGTCCTCTCTGTCACAACACGGGTTAATTAACTGTCAAATCTGGGTCAAAACATCAGAACCAAGGTGCCTGGCTTTTCTTTTTGAAATGTCACCTAGCACTTCAGGTGCTTTAATATCCTAGATCAATTAGCTCTCTGCTTCTACAGCCTGTTAGGCCTGTAGATTTGCCTGCTGGAGGTCTCTTCTCCCACATCAGCAGATAAATGAAGTGTTTCCCCTTGTTTATGTCCCACCTATTAGAGGTGCCATGTTGTCAGCGTTTATGTGATTGATTTCTCCCACGCCGTTGGCAACAGGGAAACATCAACATTAAAGTGACTCGCATATTGATTTGTTGCAGGGTAGTGTTTCATTTGTTTTTTAGTTCTTTTTTTGTATGCCCCAAGGCCATTGGGCATTTTGTGACTTTGCTGTGTTTCAGTTTGGGTTTACTGCCTAGACCCACAAAGCCTCCACCAAAACCAAAACACTTCAAATCAAATCATAGGCGGAGGGTGGCGCATCAGGCCAAAACACAACATGACATGACAAAACACAACATCAACATCAGTTGAGGGCTGCAACTTATCCTGGCCAGACTACTGTTGTCAGTATTTGAAATGAACATGATTTCTTAATGTCTAGTGACATATCAGGGCCATTTTATGAAAAAAAAAAAAATTCTATTCTATCTATTGTCTGTATCATTTGTCTCCTCAAACATGGTTGGGCATGTTTTTATCCAGGGCCAATAGTTGTGTAACTGACGGCCTGTTTTTGGTGAAATCATACACTGTCTCCACAGCCAAGAACACGGGCCAGGTGTTTGGCCACCTCGACTTCAAGATTGTAGTGGAGCCCTCAGATGCCCCTGCCTTCACCGTGGTCCTGCTGGCCCCATCCCGCCAGGAGAAGGCAGCCTGGACCAGTGATATCAGCCAGGTCAGTCAGCCATGGCAATCCGCCTCCCACATACAGCATATGGGCTATGTTAGCTATGAGTTTAACCGGGCTAATTCATAACAACCACTGTTAACGTGCACCGTAACAAGGTCGAGACTTGCTTGTTCTGTTCAGGCATGCATGAGTTCATGCTGCTAGACAGTCTGGTAACACATATGCCATAGGCTACTAGACAAAAATACACTTCCATTAGAGAATGGAGACCTCAGGATAGTTACACCTACAATGAGACTTAATGACAATGGCTATAAGGTAAATGCTAACCTGTATCGCTAGCTGTTTCTTTTCATAACTTGTGATAATGAATTGATGTTCTTAAGAAAAGACTAGAGAAATTACCATTACATGCAAAGAAAGGCAAAAAATAAAAAAAGGTGAAATGCCCATCAAAGAAGTGAGAGAAGGTAGAAATGAGAAAGGTTGAGATCCAGATTAAGTTGCTACACAATTAGACACACAGTTGTTTTTATTAAATATAGTTTAATGGATGGATGGATGAATGGTTTGAAGTATATGGATGGAGAGAATGTTGGATGGAAAGTGCCTTGTATCGTTCCACACACACACACACACAAGCGATGAGCAAGACATATATAAAGTGATGGCACAAACATCAGCAATGGTCCACACATGAACAATTCACAGTAATGATATCAATGTACTCAACAGCAGCCTGGTGGGGCCCATGGGCCTAGAAGTCTTCTAGTAAACACGTCCCTGGGGGCGACGCTTAGCTCAGGAGATTTATTTATCAGGCCGGGGGCCCCTGCAGGTCTGACAGGGTCACTTGGGACAAAGTCCCTCTGCTATAGCCCAGGCTCTATGGAGATGTCTCTATGGAGCTGCACTTAGGGCCTGAAAACATGTTTCTGTATTTTTGTTTTCTTGTTAAATCCAAACACACCATTTAACTCTCTCTCTCTCTCTCTCTCTCTCTCTCTCTCTCTCTCTCTCTCTCTCTCTCTCTCTCTCTCTCTCTCTGTCTCTGTCTCTGTCTCTGTCTCTCTGTCTCTGTCCTGTTGTGCTGGGCAGTGCATTGATAACATACGCTGCAATGGTCTGATGACCAGTGTGTTTGAGGAGAACTCTAAGGTCACCGTGCCGCACATGATCAAGTAAGTCCTGCTTGCACCACTTTGCATGTGCCACCTATTTTCTGTTTGCATGATGCACAGTGATTGGCCAAATGAGCATGCGGGATGAACGTCTGGAC
Source organism: Alosa sapidissima (assembly GCF_018492685.1). Lineage (NCBI taxonomy): Eukaryota > Metazoa > Chordata > Actinopteri > Clupeiformes > Clupeidae > Alosa > Alosa sapidissima. Next base: position 19,201,134 of record NC_055964.1, read on the forward strand.
ATCAATAGGCCATGAAAACTCATTTAGAATAAAAACGCCATAAAACAGCAAGGGCCTGAAATGAGATTGAGAACCATTATCTTTCATCTTGTGTTCATCATCATTATATTGTGTCACTGGTGCTCGACGACATTCAGGTGCAGACGACTGTATTATTGTCATGTCCTGCTTTCATGGCTATTTAACATATTCGCACCTTCCACTGGTATTTGTTTCAACCAACCTTTGCTCTATATTGGATCAATTAGTGCTTCTTGGTTCCAGATGTAAGCTAGTAATTGCAATCAGAGTTGGAACAAATGCCTGTAGGACTCTTCTTTAGCATGGGGTGTGGAATAGTTGTTCTGACGGCTGGTCCCCTACAGTATTCTCATTCTGTACGTGTCATATAAGCATGACATAGAGCAATTTGGTTGCTATTATCTCTGGTGTCATTCATTGCCTGATGAGGCATGGTTAACCACATTTACACATGGTTAGATATGACATTACATATTATTTTGCAATCCATATCTGCTGTCTGACAAATCTCTTTAACCGTGGTCCTGTGATCAATGTCTTCTCTCTGTCCTCTCTCTATCTCTCTCTCTCTCTCTCTCTTTCTCTCTCTCTTCTCTCTGTGTCTTATGCACATGGTGATTGTTGTTGTTTTAATAGCCACCTCTGCATGCATTAATAAATACAAAGTGCCAGACCGCCAGTCACCGCCTTGGTTGTGCCTCTTATCAGATCAGACACGCGTCTCCATAAAGATGATGTTGACATTTGCTTCAGCAAAACGCTCAACTCCTGCAAGGTCCCCCAGATCCGCTACGCCAGCGTGGAGCGTCTGCTGGAGAGGCTGACTGACCTGCGCTTCCTCTCCATCGACTTCCTCAACACCTTCCTGCACACCTACCGCATCTTCACCACCGCCGCTGTCGTCATGGACAAGCTGGCCGACATCTACAAGAAGCCCTTCACCTCCATCCCCGTCAGGTAACGGAGGCGGGGGGGGGGGGGGGGGGGTGTTAGTGAGTGTTTAAGGGGCAGTTTAGAGATTTCAATAACTTGCTTTGTGAATTTTCAATACAAAAAGGCTCACATTATAAGTTTGCTATCATCAGGAAATGTAACTTCATGGCATAAAGGTGCAGTACTTGAATGCCTTGGGGCAAAGTTAAAAAGTTCATAATTTTATGATCATAATCAAGACTATGAAAGATTACTGGTGTGTGTGTGTGTGTGTGTGTGTGTGTGTGTGTGTGTGTGTGTGTGTGTGTGTGTGTGCGTGTGCGTGTGTGAATGTGTGTCCAAGAGTTTTTTACAGTAAAAAAGAAACAGTGTGTGTTTCCTTATGTGTGTCTCAGGGGAAGGTCTGCTGTTGTATATTTTCCTGGTCAGACATAATGACCTTTTCAACTGGAAACTTTTTTTTTTCTTGTCTCAAAACAGGTGTTCTGCAAAAAAGTCTAATTAGCTTGGCCCCATGTTACTAAGTGCAGACAAGTCAGAAACTCTTACACTGCACTTTCCTTCCATGCCACATTTATGGTACACAATCTCACGCAGTGGCAGAAACAGGATCCACACTCACAACAGCTTAGTTCACCCCTCATCCTGCCTGTCATTGCTTTGTGCTAGTCGTTCATCATGTTTCATGCCTATGCAAAACAGCGGGCGTCCATTTTAATGGACTCCTGTCACTTTTTGAAAATGAAGCCACGACAGACATGCCATAAGTTATAGGCTTGTTTTCCATATCATTGTGCAGTTATCCATGTCTGAGATGGGTAAGTGGTCTTGACAGTTGCTGTCCCCTGCCGCCTGGCGTGGCGTGGCGTGGCGTGTGGTGTGTGGCGTCTGCTGTTGCAGTCATTCATGTCATGTGTCTTCCCCTCCTGCCTCCCCGCGCAGGATCCAGTATCACTCATTCGACCGCTTGTCCATCACATCCATCTGTCCAGACTACAGCCTGAAGATCAGGAAGATAGCCCTGGACCAGTCAAAGTAACACAACACATTTATGTCTCTCTTACTCGCACTCACTCACTCACTCACTCACTCACACAGTCACTCACTCACTCACTCACTCACTCACTCACGCAGTCACTCACTCACTCACTCACGCAGTCACTCACTCACACACTCACTCATGCACTCACTCACGCACTCACTCACTCACTCACGCAGTCACTTGCTGCTCATTTCTTACACACTCCCTCACATTCAACTGATTCACTACCTCACTTCTCACTTCTTCTCACACCTACACACACTTCTACCCTTCCTCTTTGTCTCACTCCCTATTTGTCTCACTTCTTACTTGCTATTCATCTATCTATCTATCTATCTATCTATCTATCTATCTACCTATCTCTCTCTATCTATCTATCTATCTATCTCTATCTATCTATCTATCTATCTATCTATCTATCTATCTATCTATCTATCTCTTTCTCTCTCTCTCTATCTATCCATCTATCTATCTATGTATCCTTTATTCTCTCTGTGAGGATTATTTTTTCCCTTTATGTCTGCCAGTCAGTGCCTCCATTTTAAATGTTTGTGTTGTGGTATAGAATTCAGTTTACAGTTTTTCTCAGTCGCTTTGGTGCTTTTCTCACATCACTATTAACATTTGCACAGCAGTTAGTGCATTTCTCAAAACAATTAGTGCAAACTGCAAAACCTAGTGGATAACCTGCAAAAGCAGGTAATTTGCTCAAAATGGATAGTCCATTCCTCAAAAGCAAGTATTTATGTCAATGAAACGGCCAGTGTCATCAATATGAGAAGTCTTGACACCATCGTTTATGAACAAGATAGTCAAATGGCTTTGTCATGTTTTCATTATGGCAGTTTATTCTCTCAGTGTTTTCCCATACAAAAAAAGGTCAGAACTTGGTGACACTACCTGAACATGCTCAAGACAGCACTACATAGTACTTGTACAGCCATTTTAAAACTACAGTAAAGTTAGAAATTGCTGTAGTTAGGAGAGTAAGTGAGTACAAGACACTGATGTACATTTCACATTTTTACTATATGCTCTTTGCAATTCTACAGCATTGTGATAGAATTTGATAACTAGTTCACCAATTTTGTATGTAATGACTCAAGCAATGAAAGGAAGACTATTAGTTTTATTGGGAACGACTATTCAGCATCCATAAGTATAGTTCATTTTGACTGACATGACAAAGCAACTGATACATGTCCAAAAGCATGTGCAATTTGTTCAGAGGAAGGAGAAATTGCTACTATGATGTGCACAAATGACAAAATGTTGTAGAGGTTGAACTAATAGTTATGAGAATTTTCATTCTGATCTGAGAAAAGCACCAAAGCGACAGAAAAACTGTAAAGGTTTTAGAAGGCTGCTGCTGCCTACATTACATATGTCACATAAAGATATGCCACTCAGTATGTTTTTGAGAATAGCTACATATTTTGTGAAAATTCATCCAATTCCAAATTTATTCCAAAGCCATTGTGTGGCAGATTAGAATGCTGCCAACTCAACTGGCAGTAAAGTATCCCCACACAGACGGGTTCAGTTGGCAAATAAACTGCATGTTCACAAACTGTTTAGAAGAACAACTCTATTGTGTTTTCCTATCTATTGTATCTCCAAACCCAGTTTGCATATAAGCGGTGACTTTGTCTCTGCGGTGCATGTATGTAGGTGGTGCTGTTCTCCGCCTCTTCCTCTCCGAGTGTTATTTATGGCTTCTCTGCACATACACTGTTCCCTCAACTCAGGTCGCTGGAGCTGTTCTTTGCCACCAACCAGAACAACCGCAGCGGGGGCGACCACAATAACGACAAGTTCTCGGGCCCGCCGCCGCTCTCCATCTCCTCCCGCACCTCCTCGCCGGTGCGCATGCGCAAGCTCTCCCTCAACTCCCCACTGGGCTCCACCTCCTCCTCCTGCACCAGGGTGCTGGACCTCTCCTCCTCCTCCTCCTCCGCCGCTGCTGCCACCTCCTCCTCCTCCTCCACCACCACCACCACCCCCACCGCCGCCTGTCCTTCGGCCACCAGCAGCCCCACCTCAGCCACCTGCCCCAGCCCGGCGACCCCGACCCCCACCTCTCCGCCGCCGCCTGCTGTCACACCCCCTGCGGGCGTAACCAAGCCCCCGCTGGAGCTGAACCGCGCCCCTGCTCCTCCTGCCCCCTCCGCAGCCCCTGCCGCGGGCACAGGTACGGCCCCCTCCCCCACCTCGCCCTCCCCGGAGCAGAGCCCCGGCGCCACCGAGGAGAACCCCGAGCTGCCGCGCATCGACGCCTTCTGCGGGAAGCTCCGCCGAAGCATCCGCAGGGGTGAGGAGAGAGGGAGGGGGTGGAGTGAGAGAGAGAGAGAGATAGAGAGAGAGGGAGGGAAGAGAGGGGGAGGGGAGTGGAGGGCAGGGATGGAGAAGAGAGGAGAACGTGGGAGGGGAAGAGAGGAGAAGAGAGTTCAACTTGATTTATGTTCCCTTCAGAACAGGCTTCAGATATGTGCTTGGGGTCAGCTGGCTCTCTTGGGGGTGGTCTGGCATGACCGTGTGGAAAAACAGGGTGAGAGAGAGAGGCCTGAGAGAGAGAGAGAGAGAGAGAGAGGCCTGAGAGAGAGTGTGAGAGAGAGAGGCCTGAGAGAGAGTGTGAGAGAGAGAGACGGAGAGAAAAAGGGACAGGGTAAGAGAGGCATGAGATGGAAGAGAGAGAGAGAGAGAGAGAGAGAGAGAGAGAGAAAGAGAGAGAGAGAGAGAGAGAGAGAGAGAGAAAGAAAGAGAGTCCTCAGATTGAATCTTTTGTCATTATTTCCAGTGCACAGTAGTGATGGTGAAGATCATAGACAGACAACTCACTCAAACACTAATGCCACAGGTCACCAGTGAAACTAATTCAAAGGAAGACATTGCATTCATTACCGTGGATACAGTAAACAAATGCTTTACCTTATGGTAGGATATTCAGACTAAAACCCTAACCATTTAGGCATGTTTTGTCTATTATTATGATACTATCTCATTTAAACACTGAGAGAACCCAGAACTTAGAAGAAAACCAAAAACAACTATGAGAAAAGAGAATGAGTGACCTCGTCAGGCTGAAGGTTTTATTGGTGTTGCTGAATAGCGTCTTTGTAATCACGCCGCTTTTATGCCGACGTGCTCAGACTGTTTTGCAAACGTGCAGCACATTATTCCCCCTTTTTATAAGCACCAGAGTAGCATTCCACCAGCTTTTATGAACCCCAAACAGAAATAACACGCTGTATTGTTCACTTTAACCCTAATGGAAAGCAGAACTCTCGTGAAGCCATCAGCCATCAGCCAGATGAGCTCCATCATGCGCTGAGCTGGAGGCTGTAGTGTAGTCAGCTCTGGTCCAAAGCTTTCTCTGGTGTTATTATCAGGACTGCTCCAAGAGGCAGCATAACATGTTGCCTCGTCGCCAACATGCTTCGTCCAAAATCACGCGCAGTCCAGCGAAGGTTTCAACATCATATTGTGTTGTAACCATCTCAGTGAAGTGAAGTGAAACCAAGCATGGCGAATGATAATGGCAATGCATATCATTGTGTTACATGCTTTTGTGAAATATATACTACTACTACTACTACTACTACTATTACTATTACTATTACTATTGCTATTATGACTACTACTACTACTACTACTTCAACTGATAATAATAATGATAATAATAATAATAATAATCATAACAATAGCCACAACAAAAAACGCAACAATATCAATATAACAGCAACAACCCTGTGCTGCTTGGTTTGGTTTGGGTTAGCTGGAGGGCCTGTGAGGTGAGGCCTGCTGTGGACTCCCCTGCTGATGTACACAGTGCAGTGTAGTGCGGTGCTCCACCACACCTGGCATCCTACAGGGCAGCGGACTCAGGGCCAAGCCCCCGAGCCCCTGAGGGGTTTCGCTCTGTGGTCAGCATAGCGTCCAGCGGCCTGACAGCAGTATCCCTGTACAACTCACACAGCCTCTACTAAAGGCTACAAAGTCTCTTACAGAGCATTCTGTCGAGACACTTACAAAAGTTTTGGCCTGTACACTAGCGTCTACCATTATGCTCAGGGTAGACTGTAATGTGAAAGTGAGTCTGTGAAATCCTTGTTTGTTTATACGAGTAATCGTGGAAGATCAGCATCTGTATGCGCCAAGGTTATGCTTGAGCCTTTGATTGCTTGCAGTGAGTTCAGTAAATTAGCTTGTTTAGGTGTGTTTTTATTTGTTGTCATTCCTGGTTGAGTACAGAATATCCCCCCTTTTCTCGTTACTCAGATACTTAATCACGTTAGGTAAACCTGTCTGTATGCCAGTCCAAACCAAATGTTGTCTGCTCTCTCCTAGAGAAAGTGTTCTCTATAGCTCATGGTTCCCAGAATAAGAAGTAGATTTTTTTTCAGCTTCATGTGGTACCTAATGAGAATGATCAAAACCAAATCCTGGCAGGAACCCGAAATGTTTTTTTCTTTCAAAAGTTTTTATTTGTTGCTGTTCTTTAATGGTTGAATTAAATAGACTTGAGAATAGGCAAGGGTCACACATTATTTTGTTTGGGTGACCCAAACTGATCAAGCCATGCTCTCCTATGAAAACAAAAAGGCCAGAAATATTTCTGGCCTTTTTGTTTTCATAGGAGAGCATGGCTTGGCATATATATATATTGAGTATAAGTATATATACTCTTTTGATCCTGTGAGGGTAATTTGGCCTCTGCATTTATCCCAATCCTAGAATTAGTGAAACACACTCAGCACACAGTTAACACACAGTGAGGGGACGCACACACTAATCCCGACGCAGTGAGCTGCCTGCTACAGCGGCACTCGGGGAGCAGTGAGGGGTTAGGTGCTTTGCTCAAGGGCACTTCAGCCGTTCCTACTGATCGGGGTTCGAACCGGCAACCCTCCGGTTACAAGTCCGAACCCTTAACCAGTATATATATATATATATTGGGGTTGTAATTTCAAGGGGCCACATATATATCTATGTTTAGGGGGCATAGGCAGTCAGCATAACCTGTTGACTGCTGTAACTTTCAGCTGTTCTGGAATCAGTGTCACTGGACAAGTTCATTCCGGAGAGCCCTCAGGGCAGTGAGTCTGGCGAGATTTCACCATGTCGGTCCCCCTCCACACCACGCCACCTGCGCTACAGAGGATCTGCAGGTGTGTTTGGATTGGCTGTTTGTTATTGTGTATGTATGTGTACATGTGTGCATGTGTGCGCATGCATGAATATGGACACAGTGTGTGTCTGTGTGTCTCCTTCTGTGTATGCTGGTCAGTCACCCCAGAGGTCGATGTGTCTCCTCAGTGAAAACACTGACAGCTGTGTGACAGCCACCCAAGTCAGACCCCCAGCCCAGAAACCAGTCAGCTGTAACTGAGACAGGCTAATCATGGACACCGCCTCGGGCTCTCACCACTCTGCATGGGCTTTTTTTTCCCTTCTGGGCACATCTGTGCTTTCACTTCTTTATATCGCTTTTTTGAAAGAAAAAATATATCTATCCACCAAATGTCTAGATGGTGGAATGTTTTTTATTTGACTGCAACGAAAAACAAAACATTCCAATGTGACAGGCCTGCCTCTCAACCAACCTCACAGCAGACTGTCATCTCCCTCTATGACATACTACCAGTGCGGGGCAAGCCTGGTTTCTGTGGCACCGACACAGATAGAGGCATCCAGTGCCCTGGACACTTAGTCATTCCAATGCTGGACTCAGAAAGGCCCCGTTTCGGCAATAAATGGCAGCACTGTGTGTCAATGTGGTCCCGTCCAACTTTCCTTGGGCCAGAGTCAGTTAAATAATGTGTTTGGATGACATTAAAGGGAATCTATATATAGGAAAGTTGAAACCAGGTTAAATAATATTTGTCTTCTGTCCCAACCAGCACACACTGGTAATTGGTTCAGATCAGCTCTATCCACAGACACCGCGGAACAGACGCAGTTCCATTCGGCCTGTTTGCTCCACAGCGGGGGCACAGAATCTCCATTTTGCCCAGTGTACACCGTCTGGCAGCGTCCACAGGGTCAGATGGACTCTTTACCGTTAATACTGACCAGAGGTCTTTAATTGTATTCTAAACATTCTGCCGTTCCAAAGGTTTAGGTGGAATAAGGTCAGGCCTGTCATGCCCAAGGTTTCCCATGCTGTTTCTGAGTCATGGAGGGTTATTTTCCCCTTTGCATCGCCCTCCATATGTCTGTGTGTTCATGAGATGATGCTTCATGAGTGATTTACAATCCCAGCTTTAGGGCAAACTCCTGGTCAGACCAGTCCAGCAGCCTGTTGCGCATAATGTACTTTTAAACACCGTGGTTTGAATACGCCTTATCTCTGCCTTGTTGTTTTTACAGGTCAGGTGACAGAGAACAACCGCTGCTCGGTGTCGCCTGCCTCGGCTTTCGCCATCGCCACGGCAGCCGCTGGCCACAGCAGTCCACCAGGTGCAGACCGCAGTAGGTCTCAGAACTAGTCTATCTGTGTCTGTGACTTGTTAAGTGTTTTGCATCTTTCTTTTGCATCATCCTTTTTTTTCACTCCCTCATGAACTCTCTGGCTGCCTCTGTGTCTATCTGCGATGTTACTCTCGATCTCCCAAATGACCAGTCACTCTGTCCCTTTCTCTTGTATAGTTTTCAACAATTCAGAGAGGACATGCGACAAAGAGTTCATCATAAGGAGAGCAGCCACCAACCGGGTTCTGAATGTCCTTCGTCACTGGGTCTCCAAGCACTCACAGGTACAGTTGTGTACAAAAGCCCCTGGTGTTAGATTCTCTCTCCTCTTTATAAGTTGAGCTGTTGTAGATCAGTTTCACTCCTCATTCGGTCTTTACTAGAACAGAGTATGGAAGCATAAATGACTTCTCATTCCAGTACCCAACTGGGGGATCAAATTAGGTTTTGTGTTAAACTGCAAAGCATTCGCTCATCTTAGTGGAACTCCTGGTGCCCTCTGGCTCTGTCTAATGTCTACTGTCACCTCATTTCAGAGTAATGCTTTATGATGTGAGCCTACTTTCCTTTTAATTAGATGCAGATCCCTCTCTGATTGGGGTTCAGGCTCGCGACTCTGTAAAGTGTCTTGAGACTACTTCAATTGTTTTGTCACTATATAAATAATATTTAATTGAATTGGTAGCATAGATTATGAGTGTTAGACTGTTACAGTATTATTTCCAGCGATGGACAAAGTACACAATTCCTTTACTTAAGTGAAAGTATGTCAAATATTACTCCAATACAAGTGAAAGTTGCTAAGTCAGATTTTTACTTAAGTTGAAGTACAGAAGTACTTGCTTTTAAAAATACTTCTATTCAGAAGTACAAGTATTTGTCTTTTTAATGTATTGAAATGTAATGTTTATTTGGTCATTAGGGTGTGCATCCTTTGGTTAGTCATAGGTCTTGAAGAGACCTTTAGTTCCTTACATCCAACAAAAACATTTGACCTATTTTCATAACTTTTCAAATGGATGCAATAATATAATTTAAATCATTATTCATTCTCTGTTCACAAATCTAAAACATTTTTACTGCCGAATACAAAACCAGATAACTCAATTATGAAGAGATTATTTATCGTTTAATAATGTAGGCTAAAGATCTAGCTATGTTGTCAATGTCAGGTGATTGTCTAATTTCATTCCAATTTCGCAATGATCATGGAGGATAGCCTGCTTAACACCAGACCACTTCTCAAATCTCAATTGCTAACAGGTTCGTCTGGGTTCTCCCAGGCTACATGGAGGATGTTCTGATGAAGAATTTGTTTTACCATCATTATCACAGCCAATTCAGCCATGTTCAAATTGAACTATTGAAAAAATTTACTTCAAGATGGTTTATTGCATTATTGCATTTAAAGAATCAAAATGTGGTTAAAAGTAACGAGTACTTCATGCTCATATTTCAAATGGAGTCAATAGTACAAGATTTTTTTTTTCAAATGTAGTAGAGTAAAAGTCACAAGTTTCCAAAAATATTAATACTCAAGTAAAGTACAGATACTCAAAAATCATACTTAAGTACAGTAATCAAGGAAATGTACTTCGTTACTGTCCACCTCCTGATTATTTCTCACTCAATGTAAACTGCTTTGGATAAAACTGTCTGCAAAAAACAGCAGCTGTAGGAAAACAGCAGTTTGCTGGAAGCGGGATTCTGACCTTGAGCCTAGTTGATTTACTGTAATCAGTAAAGGCTGTTATCCTAGCCAGCAGGTGGTTCCTATTGGCTGCATCACCCCCTCACCTTTCGTTTCTTTCTCTCGAACAGTTGTTATTGTGGCAGTCGGTTATGCGCTGCCTGGCTGAGAACTCTCTTTATGGGTCCAAGCGTAGCCTCAAGGTTCTGCCCGTTTTACAAGTCTACAGAACCAGAGCACACTTCCACATTTTCCATGTCCTTACCTCACATTTGGAGGTCATAAATAGAGTGTTGCCAATTAACAACACAAACACAGTAACAAGTTTCAGCCATGGCCCATGAACTTTTAGAGTCAGTAGCTCTTGACGGCATTGACTGTTATGGCAGCAAATCCAAATGCTTTGATTTGAAGTGGCCAAGGGAAATTAAAGATGACTGCATTGACAACAACCATATGAAATTTGCTTGTGATACCGGAAAGGCGTTTGTTGTTAGGCGCGTCTTGACACCTCAGCTGACGGCAATGTCAGCACAGTAATTGTCATACACATCGGAATAATTAGTTCAGGTTCTAGATAGCACAATGCACACGCCATAGTCTACCCAACATAATTACACATCCGGTTCACTCTAAGTCACTTTGTATCTCTGTGTCAAATGTCAAGCACCAGAATAATTTAGAGCCAATCAAACTCAGTGAGTGAGTAGAGTAGAATGTATTTAGGCGGACTTACCTCTTTTTAAAAAAAGATCCTCTTAAATAAATGTAATTTTGTCATCAAAAGAGGTAATTTAGACACAACACTGAGTTAGATAGATTACATAAAATGAGAGAGGGTGTGACTGTTCACCACAGCAAGCTGCCCTGCTTCCCTGCCGTCAACCTGTCCTAATATGTTTGACACCGGAGCCCACACACACCTCAGTGAAATGGCACCGAATGTCTCTATTAGATGTTTTACTACACAGACACCAATATGTAACTTGCCTAATACCAGACCTTCCTTTGAACACTAATTATGAATTCAGTAACATTAGTTATTCATGCTTTAGACCATTTTATTGTAAAAACAAAGTACCGGTTCAGGCACCGTTTTGGCACCGGCACCGTTTTAAAAGTATTGATTTAGCACCGGTATCGGATAAAACCCAAACGATACCCAACCCTAACAGTAACATTAGTAGGCTAAATCAGCTGTACCGTACCTGTGTTACCTTTCGAGGGTTTTTAGCAGTGCTGGGGGTAGTTGAGGCGGCTGCGAAACCCTGAGCTGTGTATCCGCCTCATTGATTTGTGCTCTCATTAGAGAGTTGCCCTCTCAAAAACCTGTCAGTGCACGCAGCCGCGTACCTTTGTTTAATGCTTTCCTTCGCTTCACTGCTCCCGCTTCAGCCAAACGTCCACTATGAGCAATTAGCCTTCCTAAGCACACACACGCATAGACAGTAATCAGTGATGAGAGCACATATAGTCACAGACACACGTAAAGATATAAAAATTTGTAAATGCACACTCACAAATACACCTACACCACAACAACATGAACAGCCATGTTTATTTAGACACATACATACCATACACACACATACACTGTTTGATACAGTTTGATGACTGTCTGACTGTCTGTCCAGTTTATACCACACTAAGGAGCACTTAGGATTTTTGACAGATAAAAACTTGCTAACATGTCTGTTTTTTAGCAATATAATGGAGTAGGCAGTGTCGTGGTGTCTGCATTTTCACCCCAGACCACAAACTGTAGTATATGATGGTGTTTATCTACCATTCAGATGACAAAATACCATTAGAATGGATTTGAAAATTATATCAAAACAAATCTCTTATAATAGCATACCACATAAAGTAGCATATGGCTGCATAGTGTTGCTGTAAAGTTTTTTAGACCGTTTTTTGAAGCACTAAGAGGCTAATTGCATTGATCTGCTCAGTGTTTTGTCAGATGAGATGGAGGCTCTCAAACGCGCACCGAAAGAGCTTGTTAAAGCTGACCTTTCCGACGTTACAGGTGAGCTATGAGGGGGAGGATGAGGTTGATAGAAATGTTTTAAAAGGTTGGCGGAGCGGAGACAAAAGGCCTGGCGGTTCAGCCCGTGGATGGGGTGAAGCGGAGAGGGGTGGGCTCCCGTTAGTTTGATCTGAGGGGCTGAATGCACCGGCGCGCTCCGATTCAAATTCTCCGCTGAGTGCTGCCGCGAGTCAGTGGCCACACATTGGCACTGCTCCCTCTGTCATCCCAGGAATGAGTAAGAGGGTGAAGTGAAGGATACTTAAACTGCTACCAAACTTTACTGATGTATACAGTGCATGTGCGTGTGTGTGTGTGTGTGTGTGTGTGTGTGTGCGTGTGTGTGCGTGTGTGTGTATGTGTGTGTTGTATAAACATCAGCATATATAGACTACGCCTCTCCTAGCACACAGAACTGTGTTTCTCCATGATGTGCTGTATGGCTTTTATGAGTGCCCGAAATGGAAACACAGTCTTGCGTCACTTTTTCAGAGAAGTTCACTCCTTTGATTAGGTGTTTGTATGTGTTGAACTCTGGTTCTCTTGTGTGTCGTTTTAGGTAAAAGTATCTGCCAAGTGAGTAAAAGTAAAAAAAAAAACTAATTTGTATGAACATCTGCCAAACTGAATAAAATATAAAAAATAATCATAATCCATACGTTGTCTCGGCAGGGAAAATAGCCATGGAAACAGAGAAACATAGTTTTTTCCCACTCAGAAAGGTCCGTAACAGATCCTTGTGTGTGGATAATTGCATGACCTCAGTTCAGATTCTACAGCACTGCTGCTATGGTCTTCTGAAGCGGCTGGAGTGTGTGAGTGTTTTGGGGGGTGGGGTGGTAAACAGTATCACGGTACATGAGGAGCAGACTTCATTGGATAATTAATTACCATCAGAGAGATGCTACGCCAGCTCATCTCTCTCTCTCTCTCTCTCTCTCTTTCTATCTTTCCAACATGAGGTCCATGCATCTACACTGTGCGCCCTGACATCCCATACTTTAGCAAACATGACTTCGGCTCACTTCATTTACTTTATTTATGACAGCTCCTTATCATGGGCAGCGTTATGCAGCAGGCTAAAGTGACAGGGCCCACACAGTTGATCATTGTCCTGGGCAAGGCCCACACAGTTGATTATGGTACTGAGCAGGGCTGGCTCCAGGATGCCTGATGGCACCAATCTTCATTAGAGACCAAATGTGAGGCGATAATCGGCCTGCTCTCAAAATGAAAAGTGGAAAAAATGCCTGAGTCCATGATGACAATGCGTACATCTGCTACAATCTTGTGTGACGCACTTGAACTGGTCTAGACTTCACTAGAGTGAAATTATACGAGCATCTGGCACCATACCAGACCTGAATCTTAGAAATGTTGCTGTGAAGCACCTCACATTTTGAATGGGGGTGGTGAAGTTTAGATGTTGCTCTCTTTGTGTCCTCCTGTTATTCTTCCCCTGCCTCCAGCCTCAGGCGTTTTCGCCGGCTGGGCCATTTGAATGCCACATATTTAAAAACACAGCATGCAAATGCACTGTCTTTGAAGCCGTCACTTCAGCTCGGAGGCTTTTAGCCCCGTCCGCCGGATGTGAGTGGGTAATTACAGGTACATTTCAGTCGCCCAGAAATATGAATAATTCCAGTCATCTCTCGGGTCTCCTTGCACTCCAAATGGAATGGGTGTAAAAACACCCAGCCTTCTAAAACCCTCTGATGGAGCCATTCATTTATAAACGCATGCAGGCAAGGGAAAGTGACAAATTAAGACCTTTTTTAAATATCCCTCTTGGCTGTTAGCTCTAAGACCTTTCTTTTTTTTATTAAAAATAATTACTGTGTGCTGCTTGTGTCAATATAGATAGCAAAAAAAGTATTTTTTAATAAAAATCTGGAAGGGCAGGGGATAATGGAGGCTGAGCTCAGCTTGAAAAGATGGCTTTGGCATACGGGACTTCATCAAAGACGCTGGGTAAAGCATGACCAGCTAGCTGAGAGGTGGAGGCAAGGATAAGATCCCTTTAAAGGCCGTTAAAGAAATGGATGGCCCCCCTCTCGCTCTGCGCCATCCTTGATTAACCATCCAGCGACTCCATAGAGGCGTTGCCGAGGAACATTTTGTGATGAGAGCAGCAAGTTGACACTCTTTGTTTCAATGTGCGGGGCGAGACAAGCTTATTTCCCATTACTTTGATGTCCCGAGCCCCCTAACTGTGATGGATGTCCAGAGATGAGGACACCTTGTTTGGGAGCGATGAATGCTTCAACAGTGCTGAGCTGTGACACCTCGGGGTGGCGGAGTGTTCCTCCAGCAGGTAATTTGGAGGAAGGGGACACGTCCATCCATACTGCTTGCTTGTCTTATCACAAGTCTCGTGTCTTTCATGCCCACCCCCCATCCCCCCTTTTCAGGACTTTGAGATGAACAGCGAGCTGAAGGGCGGTGTCATCTGCCTGCTAGAAGAGGTGCTCAAGGACCCTGACCTCCTTCCTCAGGAGAGGAAAGCCACCGCAAACATACTAAGGTAGGCCACACTCCACTCGACGCCACATGAACCTGACCTCTCTGTTTGCCTTTGCGCTCTGGAGAACATTCACATATGAAACCCCTCAACCAATGAACCCCTCCACCACCCCCCCCCCTCCCCCCAAAGCATGTAAGCTCACTAAACGTCACCTCTTTGGTGGCTAATCAGACCACACTGCACACAGTGATAAGAGCACAATGGGGTGTAAATCGGCATATTCAAATAGACCTTTCAGTTGAGCCTGTGTGATGCTCCTCTTGCTGGCACAGTCCCAGCTTTGCCACAGCGCTCCATAGCTCACAGGCAGCAAGAGAGGAAGCATATTGTATTAGGAAGCAGCTCGCGTTGGTATGACAACGCTGTGCCTCTCTCTTTCTCTCCCTCTCTTTCCATTTCTCTGTCTATCTCTCTCTTTCTGTCTCTCTCTCTCTCTTCCTCTCTCTCTCTCTGTCCCACAGTGGTCTTTCTCAAGACGATCAGGATGACGCGCAGCTGAAGATCGAGGACATTTTGCAAATGGTGAGCATACGGAGCCGAACACTCTTCCTCTGCGTGCCTCTCCAGTGCCTGTGTTAAATTAGACATTTCCCTGAAATACCCGTTAATCACTTCATGGTATTTATCATCGCCAAGGCTACCCTTTGGCTCGCTGCAATCAGCCCTCCCTCCCCCGCAGATGCTCATGTTTTTTTCTTTCATTCTAGAATCTTCTTCTCACTCTATTTTTTACTCCACTCACTCTGGCAACCTATAGCTAGGTGAGAATGTGTAGCTGTCAGGGGAAGGTTTTCTCAGAGACACTGTTTGACAAGGATTGGCAGTTTCCCTTTAGCAAAAATGACAGTAGGTAGAGAAAGTGACAGTGCCCCCTGGGAATTTTTAACTAAGAAAGGAGTAAAAAGTTGAGAAACTGTGGAGGCCCCTGCCAAACATGTTATTTCTCTCATTCCATATTCCCTAAATGAACAGATGGCAAAATCATCAATTGGACATATATTTTTAAGTAGATAATGCTCAGCATTGTGCCACTGTAACTCTAAAATATGGATGTATCTTTTGACATTTGACTTACTATTGTTTGGAGTCAAGGTCGTTTAAAAGTCCATAGGAATTAAAGGGCTCCTAATTAGGGACATTACAGCATCAGAAATCCACAGGAAACCTGTCGGCTGGCTTTGAATTACAGGTTCAAACAGGAGATGGATAGTATTGAGTGGGGGGTGGGTGTGGACATAGAGGAAGGGTGGACGGGTAATTATGCTGTGTGATGAAGACAGGCCCCACCTCTTACCATGAACAGCTGCAGTGGCAACGAGGGCATCAAGAAGCAGCGGACGTAGCTGTGGCCATAGACATGACTGAGGACCGAGGCTTTTTCTCCTTGTCACCGTGATCTTGTTATTACAGAAACAGATACACCACCCCCACCCATCACCAGCCATAGCAAATCCATTGGGGATATTAACCCAGTGTGCAATTCCATAGATGGTCTGAAGGATAGTTATATTTTGCTGTGCCAGATTGCGCTTCACGATATCCATACTCTACCACTCATCTAAATCCCCAGTTTATTGATGGATACCTCCACCTCCTAAAAGCAGTTACAGTCATGCACACACACACACACACACACACACACACACTCCCACAGGCGTCCCATGTAATGTAAAATGTAAAACATCTCCAGCATCTAAATGGTCAGTCCATATTCTCTCTTTCACCATGTTCATGTATGTGCCCACAGTCTCTCCCAATAAATAAGACCCTCTGCTCCGTTTGACCCTGTTAGGAAGTCAAACTGTAGTAAAGGACTAATTGTGGTCCCAGTGTGCCTTGCCTGTGTCTCTAAACATCTGCTTGACATTCATGCTATGCACCACCCCAATGAGTTGTTTTACATTGCAAATCCTCACCTTCAGTGCTAATCGGCAATGGTATGTTTTGAGCACTCGTCCATCCGAGAGGTCCTGACTACCAATTAGCTCAGTGTAATTACTTTTTTCATTATGTGAGGATTGTTTGTTTGGGATGTGACAAATTGTTTTGTGTGCTGTGGCCAAAATCTGCCATAACAGTGTCACGCTTTGCCACTGCCCTCTGTAATTCATTTCTGACAGTGATGTTAATTTAACGCTTCAAGTTTTGTCTCAGCATGTTTCGTGTGTGTATGCATGTGTGAATGCATGTGTGTGTGTTGGAGTGTCTCCTGCTGAGTCTGTCCTCTCTCTCTTTCTCTCTCTCTCTCTCACTCTCTCTCTCAGGCGGAGTGCCATCGGACAGAATGCTTTGAGTCCTTGTCAGCCATGGAGCTGGCCGAACAGGTTACTCTGCTGGACCACATCGTCTTCAGGAGCATCCCTTATGAGTATGTAGCCCCCCCCCCCCCCCCCCAGCCGCCACACCTCCACATCCAGAGCAGATATATCAATCAGGGGCATATTTAACCTTCTGCTCTCCACCACCACTTCCCTGAGCTCTATAATAGACATGAGATCCATGCAACGTAATGTCATATTTAATGAATGCCTTGTCCTAACTGAAAAGCTGCCATGTTTCTCAGGCAGTGCGTGATGTGTCGGCCATCACCCTTTTTGCCAATTAGATCCACTCTTTTTAAACACAGTGCCGCCGGCGATTGGCTAGTGATTCTGAAGCTGGTGAGCAGCCCATGGGGAGAGGGACACCTCATGCTCCCACACTGTCACGCTCACTTATTCCTGTGTCTCTCGTCTCAGGGAGTTCCTCGGCCAGGGCTGGATGAAGACAGACAAGATCGAACGCACCCCCTACATCATGAAGACAAGCCAGCATTTTAACGACGTACGTGCACAGTGGAATTGGCTGAAACTCCTCAGCAGTGCGCTTCCTTGCCAGTCAGACCGCCTCATTAACCTCACACACGCAACCACTGAACCTGAACCTCAGCTCCTTCATTTTTGAGTCTTGACCTTTCTTTTGACTCTTTCTCTCTCCATGCTTCCCCATTTTTTATTTCTTTCGCTTTGTCTCTCATTTTCTCTCTCTCTCTCTCTTTCTTTCTGCCCCCTCTCCCACCGCTCTTTCTCTCTCTCTCTCTCTCTCTCTTTCACTTTACATTCTCCTTCTCTCTCCTTTTTCTCTCCCTCTCCCTCTCCCACGTCTCTCTCTCTCTCTCTCTCTCTCTCTCTCTCTCTCTCTCTCTGTTCTGGATTGATGTTGCAGATGAGCAACCTGGTGGCCTCTCAGATCATGACCCACACGGATGTGGGCTCCAGGGCCAACTCCATAGAGAAGTGGGTGGCCGTGGCCGACATCTGCCGCTGCCTCAACAACTACAATGGCGTGCTGGAGATCACCTCCGCGCTGAACCGCAGCGCCATCTACAGGCTCAAGAAGACCTGGGCCAAAGTCAGCAAACAGGTCAGCGCTGTGGACTTTCACTCTTTCTTCGTTTAGCTATTTAGAGACTTCTGTCAATTGCATTTAACATCATTTGTGCTTTGCATTGTCATTGTCACAAGTTGTGGAATCACGTGACATAAATATTGTTTGCATATTTCTTCGTCTGTGTCTGTGGACAGGCTAAAGCATTGATGGACAAACTCCAAAAGACAGTTTCCTCAGAGGGGAGATTCAAGAACCTAAGGGAGACTTTAAAAAAGTAAGACGGAAAAGTATTTCCTAGTTAAATACATTTTTCAGATCATGCACTAATTGATCTGTTTTAAAAATTGACAATACAGTTTGTGTTTAGAAGAATCCCTCTCTGATGCTTATGGTTGTCCTCCCTGCAGCTGTAACCCACCTTGTGTGCCCTACCTGGGAATGTACCTAACAGACCTGGCCTTTATTGAGGAAGGAACTCCAAACTTTACTGAGGAGGGACTGGTCAATTTCTCAAAGATGAGAATGGTAAGTCCATCACTGATCCCAAGGAGTGGGTTTTCATTCAACTCATATGCACATTCATGACAATTTGGCTCAATAATATGTGCATTTGCGTATGTCCATCGAATGTGTTATGTGAGTTAAAAGTGGCAATTCTCCTAATCTAGGGAAGAGTTCTGATCAGCTGTGGGATTAAAACGTAAGGCCGTCAGGGCAACATGTACAGAAACACGCAGGTAGAAATAAATGCGAATATATGCGAATAAATGGTTTCCTTAAATTTCGCATTGTAGTTTATCCGAACTGAGAGTTACATGTAATCCACCTTCCTCTAGCAAATCAAATTCAAATCTTTCGCATTAGAAGATTGAATGCACATTTCAAGTGTTTCCTGGTTTGTTGTCATTGCCCTATGCAGAGATGAAAGCAGGGATAGGTTATATTTAAACCTCATTTTAAACTACTGTTTACTTATTTTCTTTATTCTTTACTGCTGACTTATTTTCTTATTTTCATTGTGTAACTGTTAACCCCCTCTCCTGTAGATATCCCATATTATCCGTGAGATTCGCCAGTTCCAGCAGACGCCATATAGGATAGATCACCAACCAAAGGTAAATTCCAGAGCCCTTATTTCCTTCATCCACTTTTAGAATGTATTCATTATATATTATAATCTCTGTAGTTTACATTGTGACACTGCAGTGTGCATACTGTACATAGAGGATATGGTATGGGTATTTTTGGGATAGGATTAATGCCAACATTGTGGATGTAACTTTCACACCAACGCCCGTCTCAGTCACTCTCTGACAGCGAATCACATTTTTATAGTTACATCATATATGCTGAAGCTTCATGCAAATGCCAGTGACATTCATACATTCAGTCATTGATTAATTCATTAATCTGTTCATTCATTCGTTAGTTAGTTTGTTCATTAATTTATTCATTTGTCCTTTCATTCATTCATTCATTCATTCGTTCAGTCATTAATTTGTCTGTTCGTTCCTTTCCGAGCCTTCATAGCACAGTAATATGGTTTCACTGTGCATTCTTAGGTCACTCAGTACCTTCTGGATAAAACCCTTATCATGGATGAAGATACTTTGTATGACCTGTCCCTTAAGATCGAACCCCGGCTCCCTGCTTGAGCCCCGGCTACTTGTGTGGAGCTGCTCCTGCCAGGAGGGGCTAGGAGGAGGCCTGCTGGTCTCTCAGAGGGTGGAGAATACTGGAACAAGATGGAGGACTGACAACTGGACTGGGTGGAGTTAGGAAAAGTAGAGAAAGAGAGAGAGTGACAGAAGATTGTCGAGGGGAAGGATAGTGATTTGTATGAGGGACGTCTTTAAGTGCAAACGTTTGCTGAGCATTCCAGTGTAAATGGCCATTAGGAAGGAAAGGATGTGAGACTCTCGTGATAAAGGGAGTCTTATCGGAGGAAAGAAAATGCATTTCAGACATCATTACCATGAAGTTTTGTCTGATAAGAAAGAAAAAGAATTAGAAAAAAATAAAAGAAAGAAGAATGAAATGTAGCATGTACAGAAATAACCCCAAATGGTCCTTTCGGTTTGTACGCCAACTCTTGTATGTCTATCTGTTGTGCCATTTCCAGCGGTAGCAGTAGTTCCCAGATCTCTGCTTTTAATGGGTTGTTGAAGTTGACCAGTGAATCTGACTTTGCATGAGCTAAACCGTGTGGATGTAAGTAACCCTTTTCCATTGAAATCTATCACCTTTAGTCCCAGGCAAGGATTGCAGTATGTAGGTGATGACACATCTACAAACATCTGAATGAGATTTTTTTTTTAAGTTCAATTAATTTTGCCAGGTGAAGCTTAATGCAGTGTGATTAATGCATTAGAGATTGCCATAAATGGTGAAAACAAACTCTTATGAGGTGCCTTGTCTTCAAACCTAATCAAATTATGCCTATTACTCATTCAGCACTGTTAACAAGTCTGAATGAGAATGAAAAAAGCTGCCAAAGCCACCTTAACATGTCTATTTTGGTATTATCTAAAGTAACTAGCAATCAATTGTTCCCTCCACAAACAAGTAAACAAAATCCAACATCAGTACTCTATGGACCCTTTCAAGAATAAAAACAAAAACAATGCTTGAACGTTCTATTTGGGCCCCAATCTACTTCCTCTGCATTAAGATAACATATGGAATTTTAAAAAGGAAGTCTTGTGGGGCCAACTATGATGCTGATAATGGAACTCTCTTGAAAGGGTCCATTACCACAGCTATGGATCTGTGTGGATTCTGAATAGTCTGTAGGCAATGCATGTGAATGTAACAGCAGTGCGGTGTGTGTAGAGTAAGGGGCTAATGACATGGCCTTTCCTCTGGTATTGATCGCGGGTCATTCCTATCTGTTCCTATTGGGAGCAGACAGGTCACTCTTTGAGAGGCGGTGCCTTTTTTTCATGTGTCTGAAAAAGAAAAAAAGCCGCAGGGAAACACTGATGAAAGTTGCATGGGGCTCGCTAGAGGCTTCAAATGGCTTTTTCATCCAAAGGTGCCATGAAGCCCCCAGTCCTCAGTTCATGCGTGAGCAGGATCTATCACAAAGGGACCCAAGATCAGCTAGATTCAATCCAAACAGCAAGCAGCATGCTAATCAAGTACAAGTGTAGCAGGTATTTTTTTTATTTTGGTGGCGAAGAGTATTCTGCTCACAGATTCGCGTTTACCTTCAAGGGGAATGAACCATTTAAAGTACTGCATATCATTACTCCAAAGTCTCCCTCTAGTGGCTAGAGCAGGCCAGCACACTAATGAGGATTGAGCACCAAGAGGTGAACGCTGGCGCTCTTGTCTTTTCCACTTCAGAGATGAATAACAGAATAATGCATACTGACATTAATGTGTTAGGTGGTCACTGAGTCTTTGAGAATAATTTATCAGTCAGTTGCATGAAACGTTAAAGACATATTTGCATGAAGGTTTTTTTTTTTTTTTTTGCAAGAACAATGTTATGCATTTCTCTGTCACTGCTGTGTATTTAACTTGATCTCTCTAAGAGTACCGTCACACCGGTGTGACGGGAATGTTGAGAAATGAACATTCTAAAGAATATCTGGGTTCATTGAATTCAACATAGAATTTTAGAACCTTCAATTGTTGCGGAACTTAGAATGTTCAAAATCCTTTAAAGAAAAAGAAGCAAAACAAGCAGACGCTGCCTCTGTTCTGACGAATGCCCCCCCACCCCAAGCAGTGTGTTATTTGCTGTCATGTTCAAGGTCTGGGCTGATGAGGAAGGGTTGGCATGGGATATTGTAAAATACCACTGTATGCATCACGGAGAATGAGTTAATCAAATATCCACGGCCCATCTCCTTGTTTATGGCTGGGCGTCATGAAGCAGAACCAAGACTGATCTGTCCAATGGTAAACTGTGCCAGAATGTGGCGGCAGCAGGAAGGTCGCACTTTTTCCACAATGTAGCGTCGCCTGTCTTATGAGATAAGTGTGGTGTATTTATTTGATAAAATATTTATTTGACCCTGTTTTGTATATAGTGCATCCAACATGAGTTTATGAAATTGTGTCACTTCTGTTGTTATATGATACTTTAATTTTTGCAATCCAGTATAAATGAGCGTTCGACTCTGCAAAGTAGTTAAGAGAAAAAAAAAATGTAGCATATTTTTCATGGATCTATTAGATTTCCTCTTCATTTTTTATCAGTTTTGTGTGATGTATAATGTGGACACTGCGTTATTGCTCATATACGTAGCATGGTTGCATGTCTGATTTCCCCTGATGTTTTGGTCTTCTGTGACACCTCTTCTCTTCTTTTGTATATTACTGTGTAAAAGTCTTGTGTCACGTTTCTCTCTTCTCTGTCTTCTATGACACAATGTACAGCTGAAGTACAGCAGTTCCATGCTCATGTAAATTAAAATGAAACAAATCCAAACATGCTTTCCATTCATTTCTCCTCAGCTATTGAAACACATAATATGTTCTATGACAATTAGCAGTGCTAATTGTACTATAAAAAACAAAACAAAGATCAAGTGGGGGCATTTTACAGATATTCCTAACGTGCTAATCCAAGAACCTGTCCACACATAATTATAGATATCCTCCTCGGTTTAAAGTTAATACATAATCAACTAGACAGTGTTATGTTTGTACAGTAGTATAAGTCATCTTTTGAGATGGACATGAGAGTAGTTTGAAATGGTCTCTGCAGTCAGCGCAGCTAATGGAGCCAAGGGGTTTTTGTACTCTGCTGTTATTCCAGGAAAGGGTGCAAATCCCAGCCTGCCAGATCAACAGTCTATCATCTTTCACTGCTAGAGTAGCCTGAAGCAGTACATGACAGGACACCACGTGCTTTCTCCACTAGAGTTTCAGCTATTGCCTCAGCAGCCATCCACATCTGACGGCTCACTAAAACTGCCGTGAAAGAGTGAAATCACTTAAGAGGTCCACCTTCAACCAACGGTTTTACATAAATCAAGCCACATGATGAGCCTTGGATGACATACAACACAGGCAGCTGCCAGTGAATGGACTGTAATCTTCATTATACGATAATGAACGACCTCCTTAATTTCCCTCCCTGTTTAGTATAGAGATCTCACTCTATTTATCACCCTTCCTCCCACTCTTTCTTTCTGCCTCTTCTGTCTCTCCTTCACTCTTGTTAGCCTCTGTCCTTCTTGCTCCTCTTCTCTCCTTTTCCCTCACATCTGTTTCTCTTTCTCTCTCTCTCTCTCTCTCTGTTCCTATACTCTCTACCCCCCTCTCTCTCCCCCCACTTTAATCCACTGGAGGAAGCGAGGGAAGAGAGGCGCGGGACCAAGGGCTTTGGCATTAAATCAGATAATGCCACGGATCTCAGGTTTCTGCTGTGCACACACGACTCTCAACCACTGTCACCTCTTCATGGACAGAGTTAGACAGACATGGGGAGGGGGGGGGAAACTGTTGCAGTTTATCATAATACTTTATGAATGAGTGACACTACTGGAGGTATCTGAATTACATAAGAACTCTTTATTTTGAGGTCTAAATGTATACATTTATGAAGGTGTAAACTAGACTTCATGTGATTGATACGGTACAACAATTAGTCGTGGACAGTAAACACTATAAAAAGATAGCATGAACAGAGGGGACACACGCATGCAGTCACCTGCAACTGACAACTCTATAATCAGCACTTACAGTATGGATGGGCGTTAAAATTTATTGGGCCATGGCAGCCAAGGATGACATGTTCGTGATAGACCCCCCAGGAGCTGTGCTGTGGAGTGTGTGTGTGTGTGTGTATGTATGTGTGAAAGTGTGTGTGAGAGTGTCAGTGTGTGTGTGTATGTATGTGTGAAAGTGTGTGTGAGAGTGTCAGTGTGTGTGTGTGTATGTGTGAGAGTGTCAGTGTGTGCATATGAGTATATCTAGGCTGAGTGGGTTAAAGACCAGGGGAGATGAGTGGGAAGCAGCCCAGCCCACCTCTCGGCCAGCCCAATCCAGCCCTGGGCAGGGCAGGGAAGAGGGCAGACCCAGAGGACAATCAGGGGACAGTGGCCAAAGGTGTGTGGAAGGCTCTGGAGGATTTGACCTGGGATAGGGTGTTCAAGGACAAAGAGCCCTGCGCAGGCGGGCCCTGACATGCTGACAGTAGAAATAGGATTGGCTGGCGGGATGAGCTCTTATCCTGAGCTGAGGCCCGGTGCTAGCTCATTCCACAGTGCACGCTGAACTGTGTGGCCGGGAACGACTCCTCCACGTCTATCTCCGCGGATACTAGGAACACGTCTCTGATCCCCCCCTTTCTTCTCCCCATCATCTGTAAGGTAGGCTGCTTTTACGCTTGCAATGTGCAGGTGCATCATTTGGCATTAGGTGTGAGTGAAGAGGCTTTTGAATCAATGAATGGGTAATGTGTATATAGAATGTCTGGACTATGGATTAATGTACTAATTTCATTAATAGTTCATCATTCATCATTTCAATTTATTTAAATTTGGGCACACAAAATTAATGGTCTAAAATACAAAACATTTTAGACGTCTGTGAAAGGGAGGTAAAGTTATTGTCCTAGTCAATTCTTTCAATTAAATCAAATTAAACATATGCCACCACCCTCTTTGCTGCATATCAACTAGATTTCCAGAACTTTCCAACATCTTTGCCAAGATGTATGCATTTTCTAGCACATTCTCTACCTGTTGTCACAAAACTCATCCATTACCCAGAATACACTGCCCCATTCAACCCGAGGCCCCACTCCCAGACAGTCAGCCTGCGTAAGTCCTTCTGACCGGTGTAGAATGTCACGTTGGATCATGTGGCCACTGGGGCTAATGCCAGTGGAGCCTGGCCACTAATGCTTAATCTAGCCGGCCTGCTATTAATACAGCGCTTTCTTCCCACACTCCCAGAGGGACACCACTCATCTCTGCTCCCAGAGCCAGACACCTCTTTTCCATCACCAGAATAGCAGCCACAGTCTGCTGGTGGTTAGATGTTCAAAAACAATTACAGGCAGGCTCTGTTTATAAATGTATTGTTGCTAGTTTGGTTTGGGAACTGTTGCCTTTAATTCTGCATGTATTGCAGGACGTGGATGTGCATAGGTGTCTAAAATTGAATTCAGCTTAATGTTTTCGGAATGCAGAGCTGTCTTATGTAATTTACATGGTCCTGAGATAAACTAGTGATCTTTAATGCAGCTCTAGTACGACCAAGGTCAAGGTGACAGTTGTCAGTGAGAACAAGTCTTCAGGTCATTAATGGCAAAGACATACATATGTAAAACTGGTAGAGAATTGTCAGTAGCCTACTGTGTACTCTGAAAACTAGATGTACCTCTCAGAGAAGTGCATATGTATTGGTGGTCATTGCCTGCTCTGTGAGAAGTCATACATTTGAATTACCTGAACATGTGTCATTGCATGCTGGAAAGAACTAAAAACGAGCACATATCATGTAACACAATATGTTAGCCTTTTACATATTTCCGCCATGCATAGTTCCATGCCTGTCATGACCTTTGATCAAACAGACAAAGTGGCCAGGTGGAAAGGTATGATGTAAATTTGGACACACGCTAGCCTCTCTCCGTGCTTATGCACGTAATGTACCACATCAAAGTGACAGGTACAACACCTTTGAGTAGTATCACGTTACCCCACGTGGAGCAGGCAGGCACACAACCAAGTGGGACAGTCAGATCAGAATGAGTTTTATCTTTCACTATAGAAGGCAGACAAATGTGACTTTCCTCATTTGCAATTGTCATCATCTCTAATCCCCCTCAGATCTGTAACATTGGTCTGTCACACTCCCACAGTAGCCTCAGTGTTGGGACAACTTCCGGGTAAAGATGGCGAGCTCTTTCACACGCATGATGTCTGGCCGTAACACGGCCGTGGTATTGGCCAGCATTGGAGCATCCACGCTGGCCTCTGGCTACCTGATGACCGACTCCGGTGTCACTGCACAGGAGAGGATGAAGATGTACCCTCCCAGGTATCACACAACATCACAATACTAATTACATGACAAGTCATTGAACAATTTCAGATATAATATGTTGCACAATATATACCCCATGATATGATTATGCAATATCATATTATAAAATATGGTAGTTGATATATGATATAGGCCTATTCAACGGCCTGCTCTTTTCTTTGCTAACTTTGGAAGTTTCTCAAGGCACAGGTTAATTGCACTTGTCGTTTGACCCTGCTGTGCAGCTAAAGCGTTTGTAGGTTCTGAGGTGACACCAACTTTATCGGTGCACGCTGAGATTTTGACGCTTGACTGAAGCGGTACCAAGTGCTGTTTCCTGAAGTGCCTCTGACACTTGACTCTCGCACTCATCCACTCTCAATCACTGTGGCTGCCAGTGGATGTCACACACGGTTCCAGCACACCTGCCTGCCTTAGCATGCTATACAACGTGATCTGATTTATACTCACTCGTGGCCATTTCATCAACCGCCGTTAAACTTCGCTCGCACGTCAACACTGTGTCCCTCGATGTTTGTTTTGAAATTATTTTAACTTCGGGAGGAGGAGAGGTTTTCACCAGGAGATATTTCACTCTGTCACACGGAGCCCAGGAGGCGTCATTGCAAGATTGTTTTTGGTATATCAAGAGAATGTGCGCTCGTTTGACTAAATCTTCTCATTTTACTAAATTGCGCACTCATATTTTATTAAATTGTGTGTACAATTTAGTATATTGTGCACTCGTTAAACTTCATAGTGCGCTCGTTTTACTAAATTGTGCACTCAAAATAAAAATGAGAGCACAATTCAGTAAAATGAGCAGACCACACAAAAACTGAGCCCACAATTTAGTCGAATTTAGCACTATTTAATCATGTGAACATGAACAATTCACTAAATTCAGTGCACAATCTAGTAAAATGAGAGCATGATTTAGTAATAAACGAGCGCACAATTTACTAAAATTAGTGGGCCTACACATTCTCTTGATCTACACACTTAAGGTAATGAAACAGGAAGGCACACACAAAGCTTGTGTGGAAAAATGTGTATTGTAGCCGAAAAGTTGCAAAAGAAGTCAGAGGCTAAAACTGGAGCAACAGACGTTTCGGACCTAGTCCATTTTCAATGTCTCCAGTAGCTGGACGGACGGAGCGGACGCACCAAGCAATACACGGGTCAAAAGTGTAGGCGCAGACGCCGACCTTGCTGGTTTTCCCTTGATCTACACACGAAATATCTTGCAGTGATCTCTAGGTTTACGTACTGGCCCGATAAATTCTTAAATATATTTGGGCTCCTCATACTTCGAAATGGAAATGTAGAGTCTCCAGCATTTCTTGATTGATGATGAAGTATAAACTTTTGCTCCACTTTCAACCACAGTGACTTTCTCCTCCAATGTATTGGCAACTTTGTATTGCTTTCTAAGTCAGCATAATTTGACAAAACTCTCTGTAAGATGACAGCCAGAGAGAGAGTGAAAAAGTTTGTTGGTGTTGGTATTAGTTGGTGCACTTAATGATAGACCAGCGATGGCCCATCAACTGGGTATTATTCAATATTGATCAGATATTTCGTTTAGGGTTATTTGTGTCACTCGATCATATTTCAGTCTTTTGTCAGATGTTTCCTAGTATTAATATTAAACTATTATACTATTATTTCATAGCACGTGTCTAGATAATGTGTGAGGTGTTGCCCTCAGGCATCTTCTTTCTTTTCTGCTTGTCACAGTGCTGACTTTCCAGACCTGCGCAAACACAACAACTGCATGGCTGCTGCTCTGACCCCTGGGATTTATGGACGCTTGAGGGACAAGATGACCCCAAACAACTGGACACTGGATCAGTGCATCCAGACTGGGGTGGACAACCCTGGGCATCCCTTCATCAAGACTGTGGGCATGGTCGCTGGAGACGAGGAGAGCTATGAGGTGACCTGGCAAACACTAACCATCCCCACATCACAATCAACACACACATCACATCAAAGAGAGGGGGTAGTGGTAGACCAAGGATCTTGCCTAGAGCTGATTTGCCAGATCCAGACCAAATCTTGGCCAAGTGGATCCCAGAACAGGCAGCTACATGGAGAAAATTAAGCTAAATTGGTGACTGACACAACAATTGTCAGTAGCAATCATGCAGGCGTCCTCATAAAGGGGATTGTGGGTGATATTCCACCAGTATGTGTAGACTGGAGCTAAAGGTTCCTCTGATCACCCACAGGTATTTGCTGAGCTGTTTGATCCAGTCATCAAGGACAGGCACAATGGCTACGACCCCCGGACAATGAAGCACCCCACTGACCTGGATGCTTCAAAGGTAAAGCACATACTCTTCCTTTACAGGAGTCAGTGGGTTCCTACTTTTTGCACGTGCAAACCTTGTGCATCGTGACTCTTATAACGTTAATGGTCATGCATTTTTGGTTCACTTTATACCTTTTGGAAATAAAGTAATTACTCATTAAAATAAGTACCATAGATGATGATGTTCTGCGAGTGTAATGCACAGAATTAGCACCAGTGATGTGCCTCTCTCTTACCCAGATCACTAACGGCACGTTCGATGACCGCTACGTCCTCTCCTCCCGCGTGCGCACTGGCCGCAGCATCCGTGGCCTGAGCCTGCCTCCTGCGTGCTCCCGCTCTGAGCGCCGCGAGGTGGAGCGTGTGACCGTCATGGCACTTGCCGGCCTCAAGGGTGACCTGGCTGGACGCTACTACAGCCTGTCTTCTATGACTGAACAGGAGCAGCAGCGGCTCATCGATGTGAGTGTCCACCTCGGTTTGGCCATGTTCTTGGTCATGTTCTTCATAAGGACCTATTTAAACTAAAGTATATTATGAGATTCAGTATACATTGGAGTGGTACGGCAACATACAGAGCATATTTTGTAAATCTAGAGCCAAGGCATTTCGAAATGTATTGTAACTCTGGTTTAATTTATAAATGCAATAAGTTTTATGCCATCACGTGATAAACAACCCCAAAGTCAAATACAGCTCAGCTATCAAATAAGTTTAAAGTTATATGTGGAGGACTTCGGGTGTGATTAGACAGGATACGCTTGGCCGCTTCTAAAACATGAGGTGCACTATGTTTTAATAAAAACACGAATGACATTCGGCGCTTTCCCGCTTTGAGTTGAACTTTTTTCCAATTCGAGGCGCTCAGGGCGCTTCTGCAAAAACGTGAGGTGCAGGACGCGCTCAAATGCCAGACGCTCTGGGCGCATAAGAGGCGCGTAAAAATGCTGTCCTGTCTGATCGCAGCCTTAGAGGATATTTCTTGTAGTGAATGTCATAAATGCAACATAATCAACTTGATCAACTTGACTTTTGACATTGACCTTTAACCCCTGATCACCCCCTCCTCTGCTTTTTTTTGTGCTGGCCTGTCTCAGGAGCACTTCCTGTTTGATAAGCCAGTGTCTCCTCTGCTCACTTCAGCTGGGATGGCCAGAGACTGGCCTGATGCTCGGGGCATTTGGTAAGGCCCAGGTAGATGAGTAGAGCCGAGTCGAGTACAGTAGAGTAAAGTAGAGTAGAGCTCTCCCAGGTGGTAACCTACCTACTCTGGAACATATGGGTCTGTTAGTTGGCAAGTGCCTGCTCTGGATCTCAGCCCAGATCAGGGCCATGTGCTTTAGAGAATCAGCTGAACACAAGATGAAGATCACAGTCACTGTGCAAGTGTGTTCCTTGTGGCTGGAATGGGAGCACTACAGAAGCTTCCATTCAAACAATCACCAATCACACACCCTCTTGTTCCCTCTCTGATGAGCCCCCCCCCCCACACACACACACACACACTGCCACACCACCACCATGATCCCTACCACCATCCTTCTCACCTCCTTCCTCTCCTCTGTGTCCTGTTGGTCTTGTCTGTCAATCTCTGTCCCTTCCTACTGGTCTGTCTGGTGTAGGACCACTTCCTGTTTGACAAACCTGTGTCCCCGCTGCTGACTTGTGCAGGGATGGCTCGTGACTGGCCAGATGCCAGGGGAATCTGGTATGGTGCATGAGACTGGCATCACCAGGCGCCAATTATTGTATGCATGTGGTGTGTGTGTGTGTGTGTGTGTGTGTGTGTGTGGGGGGGGGGGTTGTAAGAGTTTAACCTTTTCAATGAGTTTGTCCTGGATATATCATTATAATATCCTTACATAGGCACAACAATGAGAAGACATTCTTGATCTGGGTCAATGAAGAGGACCACACACGTGTCATTTCCATGGAGAAGGGTGGCAACATGAAGAGGGTGTTTGAGAGGTTCTGCAAAGGCCTCAAAGAGGTATGGCCCTTACAAAACTCTAAAGGCAACATCCTTATCAGAATAGGAATATCTTTGCATGTTAGTCCCTGTTCAAATCATATATTTATTTCAGTAAAGATATTTTTTTTCTTTGTGTTGTGCTAACTTTGGTAGAGTTCCCTAACAATAGCAAAAAATGGATGAATAGGATGTTATAGTGACTGGATGAGTGGAGTTGAAATAAGGCTGTGATGTAGATGGTTCTGTAAATGTGGACTCTATTTTATGGTAGGTGGAGAGGCTGATTCAGGAGAGAGGCTGGGAATTCATGTGGAACGAGCGCCTTGGCTACATCCTGACCTGCCCGTCCAACTTGGGCACTGGACTCAGAGCCGGAGTGCATGTCCGCCTGCCCAACCTCAGCAAGGTGACATAACTCAAACTCATCTCACCATGCTTTCAGTCTTACGTCCAGTTGGAGGACCACAGTACTATTGCCATTTCTCTTTATAGCCTGTCTTTAGGTTAGGTTCTTTACAGTCTGATAAGGTTCATTGATAATGACACTATGTAAGCAAATGATATTGAACAGAATTGAACTAATTGATCAAAATTGATCAAATGCTGATACTGCATTCAGTTCTTTGAGAGCATAAGTACTACAACAGTGTTGGATTACCACTGGAGGATAGCTATTCATCAGACCGTTTAATGCCAATTAAACTTGCATTATGCATTCCCAATGTGTTATTTACTGTTGAAAGTAAATTTGGAAAGAGGTTGCCTTTCCATACAGTCCGTCATTAGTAATATATTCGTTTTTAATATTTTTACTTTAACCATATATAGGACTCACGCTTCTCCAAAATCCTGGATAACCTGCGACTACAGAAGAGAGGCACAGGTGGTGTGGACACCGCCGCCACCGGTGACACTTTTGACATTTCTAACCTGGACCGTCTGGGCAAGTCTGAGGTAAACAAGCTCCCCAGTGTGAGGATCCTTCCTCTTAGCCAAGGGGGGTTTAATCTGATCTGGCCAGAAGATCCCTCAAAGCCGAGGTGTAAGGCCCTGCCATATTGTAGTGGTGGCTGATACGTCTTAGTGACGATTGCTAATCCGTGCTTCTTTAGGTCATTCTTTTACATTTAAAGGCTTTACAACAAGGGTGCACTAACAATGTCCTTCTCCACGTGGTTCCCTAGCTGTGCATTTGATTGACACCTTCTCCATCCCTGTAACCTGATTTATACAGCACAATCTCCTGACTGTCATTTTTTGTTTTGTTTTTGTTTTGTTTTTAGGTGGAGCTTGTTCAGCTGGTCGTTGATGGCGTCAACTACCTGATTGAGTGCGAGAAGAGATTGGAGAGAGGTCAGGACATCAAGGTGCCCGCCCCGCTCGTCCAGTTCAGGAGATGAGTAGAGCGTGTAAATCTCTGAGCTGTGAGGCTACAGGACAGGTCCTCCTCCGCTCACTGCAATACTAAAGGTCTTACTTGAACTATAGACTCATTAAACTATTCTAATAAAAATAAAAGTGCAGTGTGCTTTGCTTCTTTTTTTTTTTTTTTAAACCAGTTCATTCATTTTGGGAATAATATCCACCAAAGGTTTGATGAGGAATCAAACTGTGTTATATGTGCAATAGCTTGGTATCCATTACAATGATTTTGTAGTTCTGCTGCACAGTTACTCTGGTCTTCTCCTGCACTTGTGCTCTGTTAGATGGTATGATGAGAAGACAAGGAAGAAAGAAAGAGTGACAGGCAACCTGTCGTAAAGTCCATAGGGGACAAAAGGCTTTCCAATTACCCCCTAGCCTACTGTACTAGTCAAGTCATCAGACCACTGTGATCATTTTAGGCACTCGTGGAGCTACCGCAACAGCCAATACTGGAGTAAGCTCCTTAGCCTGGGACCAGACTGCGCTAAAAAAGGATTGTCACTCCTTACAATAAGGATGGGAAGACACAGAAGAGGCTTAAAATATCTACCAAAGGGGGTCAAACCGCGGCGATTAGACAACTGTCACAATGAAACGTTTCTCTTAATTCATTCATTTTTCATGCATGAGATGCTTGCTCTCTGAATATATACGAGGGAGGTTATGTAAGATGCATCTTTGGTTTCATGAAAAAATAGCTCACATGTCTTTCTATGTTCTCTCCAGTACTCCCAGAAACATTTAATGTCACAAACCTAACACCTATGATGAGGAAATAATATGGTGCTATGACAGACTAAATTATTTAAAATGTAATCAGCATTTTAACTGAATTTTCCAAGATGTGAGAAACCCCTTTCAAGAGTAATTTCTATTTTATTGTCTCTATATTTCCCTTGTAGTTTTGTGTAATACTGCACTCAATATATACATAGTGAGGAATACCCTGAAAAATATACCACTAATTCAAACATCAAGTTCATGCACTATGAAGCTCAGATAGAGGATTTTTTAATTAACATGCCAATATCCTTTTAATACATAGTTCTCTTCTCGTTACTATGTACGTCTGTTTGTTGATTGGGGTGAAATTAGTCCAGTGTGTCTGGCTTTACCTCCATGACCCTGGGTCCCCCTACAGTCTCGGCCTGGTCCCTTCATTAGAAAGCTAATAGACTTCCCGAGGTTAATTTACCACTCTAAAAGCAGATTAATGACGTGTATCTAATAATGCCATTAGTGCTCCATAGCGGATGACCAGGTATGCTCACAGAGGGGGAAGAGGCTGATCAGTATGTGTGAATAAGTTCCAGTGATCCACATAGTGACCGAGGACACGTAGCACTTTTGAAATCAATCCAGAGTTTGTATTTATAGCGGATAGCTGAACGCCATCCAACCTCTGTTCTTGTTAGCATGTGTGGAAGGCTTGTGGGACCATTGCAGAGGAATGCTTACTCACAAGATCGCTACGTGGAGGACGACTGGGTCGTGGCAGGCCTGTATTTCTAGTAAGAAGTGGTCTCTCTCTCTCTCTCTGGCTTTGTCTTTGACATAAAAAGGTGCATGTGGCACAACATGGATCTTTTAAATCCAATCACCAGTCTCACACACTCAATCAAGGCAATTTTTGGATATCAAGTCAAAATGTCTTTTGTCATAATGTAAAAGAAACTGTATTGTGATATTACAATTATTAATTATTATTAATGATCAATTATTTAGGATTTAACAATCAGAATGTATGAGATTAGATACATTCTATGCTGATACAATGTCCCCTAAAAACAAACACAATAAAACCCTAAAAAAGGTCCTGTCTAAAAACTGTAAGCCTATATGTAAATTGTAAAACATTATTTAAAAAGAACTTTAAATGTTAATTTAAGTTAACGTTCATAGCACTCATTTTCCTTCATAGCCTATGTGAAATATTTCACACATTAAATTATACTTATTGTAATAGTAAATCATGAGAAATCTGAGGATTTTGGCAGTAAAATTGAATAACTGAGTACTGAGAAAAAAACACAGATGTTGAGGAAACTTGACAGGTCTTGCAATTTCAGGGATGAATGTGAGGTCAGCTATTGAGGACAGAGTTCAAAGTCATTATGACAGCTGGCCCTGTGCCATTCCAGCGACTTACTGCCCCCTGTGGACAAATAGTTTAACCAGCTTTCTTCTGAACTGATTACATAGTCTACTCTAAGTCGAGAACTCCCTCTGCTGGCGGATATATTTTAAGGCCTACTAAAAACCATTGCGAGGGAAACTGGAGCAAGTAAAACGCGCACTTGTCTGAGTTCATAAATTCACCCCGTGTATCCATCAGAGGCGCATGATGATAACGGCTCCTGACCTCTGCACTACGTGCACGTTGGGACATATTTCCATCACTACTCTCAGAAAGCCATAATTCTGTGAACAGGCTGTGCTGGGAGGATGGACAGATCAAGACTTCAGAGACGAATTACTCTGTCCCTGGCACTCAGAGGTAATAAACTGAGTTGGTTTCAATCAAATTCTATTAGACTTCTGTATGCCACAGTAGGCTAGTATGTGATGCCAATAGTGGACCTCATGTGACCTCACGTACCACAGTGTTGTACAACCAAACAACCAAATAAATGTCCGCTTATCATTTTCAATGCATTTAAGTGACTATTTCTTAATTTCAGAAGACATCGAAAGCGATATCTGCCCCAAGCTTAAATATCAACATCGACAAGCAGGAACAGCATTAAGCCTACCTGTTGCGCCTTCACCGGACAGCTTCACCGTGGGGTGTTTATTTAACTCTGTTTACCCTGACTGTTGCCGTCGACGTGTGCTTTAACCTCATAAATCTGAGGCTGATACTTCAACTGTAGGGTACTTGGAGGAGCTTCTCTCTACGCACAATTAGAGGCGACGTGCAAACGTTTACAAAGAGCACATGTTCTTTAATTGAATAACATGTCTGATTTCACTTGAGATTAATTTGTCTAAAGGATGTCCAAATGAAAAGTAGTCTGCCATCAGTGTAGGTTACAGGACAGGAGGATTAGTGACTTTTACATGTGAGGAATGATTAGATCGTAGCCTACTTAAAAGCGTGCTTTCTATTTCATTAAGAATAAGGCTAAAACTTCTAGATAACATATCTGAAAGACAATAGACCAAGTTGAGTATTGTAGGTAGAGAAACGAGGTAGGTTGATGAAATACACTTTAGACCACTTAGCATATTAAGTATTAACACAGTTTATTTTAGCTGATTATCTTGATTCTTGTCAGTCAAGTGTTAGTAGGACTTCTACGTTTTAATGAATGTAACAGTATTTTGGATTATGTCATGTAATGTGATACACTCAAGGAATCACACACTTAAAGCCACTGAAAAACAAAGATTGGACACATCAGTTTGAATGACATGTGTGATTTTTTATTTTATAATGCATATTAAAAGGGGATATTTAAAGTCCTCATCACTCATTCAAAACATCTCTCACAACTCATTTTAAAGAGCAGAAATCCTCGACTGTATTCTCTTTTACTTTAAGTAACTCATTGTGCTCCAGGAGCCTGTATTGGAAAGACACACTGTTGATGTATCTTCCACTAGCAACCATTCGCACAGCAGTATTGTCACATCCAATCTTCATTTGAGCTGCAGGGAGAGGAATGTTGATGGACAAAACTCAGTGACCCATGACAAAGGAAGACCAAACCAATGCCAGGGGACTTCACACTGACAAAGGGTTTGCCATTTTTTTCTTCTGAAATAGGAATCTTAACTCATTACGTAAGATCTCTTGTTTTGTCATATGTGACACTGTACAAAGTAGTTTTTTTTTATTTAGGCCCTACATACTTACATTGTTTTAATTGTACAACTTATGAATAGTTTTTTTTTTTCAATGAAACAGCTTTGTGTACTAAACATTCAGGAATAATTTGTGTTAATTTGAGACCTTGTAGCAGTAGACAGCAGAAAGTCAGCATTTTAAACACTGCACGTAATTATTCAGGATAGGTATGATGTCATACTCACTTTGGCTTTCCAGCAAAAAACACAGGTCCGTTATAGGAAGCATCTTTGATGTGTCAATCGCATTGCCTCCCAGAATGACCACAAAGTCGTCTGAATCAGCACAGTCGGACCCGGGCCTCTAGAAAAGGGTCATTACAGGTGAGGCATTAGTTGTGATATCACACCAGGCAAGCCCTGTTAATAAGACACTTTATCACTAAAGTACACTCACTGGTGTGTCATCCTTTGCTTACCTCAAGGGCAACATCATTTGATTGTGACTGGTCCAGGCTGAGCTTGGTAATCTGAATCTCAACAGGGTAGATGATGGAAAAGCTGCAGTTTCTTCGCTGGTGAGGGATTACCATTGTAAAACTGCCTGCTGGAGTTTGGGAAATTATGTTGCAAGCTGCAAATAGACAGAGAACACCACACATGCATACAAACACAAGAATGAAACCTCACACGCTCACACAAACGCTCATAAAAAAGGTTTCTGGGCACTCTCCCTGTCTCCTTGTGGCAAAATGTCACCTGCTGTGAGGGGCGCTAACGTATGCTCACTCACGGAACGGGTTGATGTGTTTCTTCAGTGTCACGCTGAAGCCTTTCCTCGCTGTGTGGACTCGGAAAAGCATCATGGCCACGTTTTGCGAGGACTGGAACAATCCTTTGGACATGCCTGACGTGCAGTAGTCCACATAGCGCTCACTCAGAGACAGAGAATGGTCAAGAGAGCTTGGGAAAATGTCTCCATTCAGGATCCAGCCATCAAACATCTACATGGAAATAAAGTGGTTTGACATCATAAAAAAAAGAAGCTATTTTTGCAACACACTGCACCTCAACTTTAAATGCACCTAAATGGCAGCTTTAGTGCCATGAAGTGTGTATGGTACAATAAAGACTAGTACAGTGTGACCACACAGTGTTTTTTGTATGAATCTCCATATGAACTGTCTAAAGCCCCCAATACAAACAGCAACTCGTTCTCCCAATGCAACCAGATAGATATATAGATAGATAGATAGATAGATAGATAGATACTTTATTGATCCCCAAGGGGAAATTCAAGAAATGGTACATATTCTACTTCAGATTCTCTTTTCAATTATTTAAATATAAAAAAGAAATAAAATAAGAGGAAACAGTAATACACTATTACAATACCTTTATTATATCTCCCTGACTGCAGTCGATGTCCACCATGCTGAGTTCAATGCTGATGACCTCATTGGGCTCACCGATGAAGAAGACTCCACAGTTAAGGTGAGCATGGTCACTGCTGAATGTGAACTGGCCCTCTGTTGCCACCATGTCAAAACACCCTGCACAGGCAATAGTGGGCATTCAACAAGAGGGTCTAATTGATAACACTTGGCATTTGTTCATCCAAAAGTAATGACAATTGTGCGGACTGGCAGTATGTCCAACAAAATGTTGTTGATTAAGACAGCATGGAGAGATGTGTATAGTTATCAGGTCTAAAGTAAGTTCCATATACGACATTGTGCTCACAGTAGCCTAACAATAACAATGTCCAGTATTATCCCAATAATATACAGATGAGATGTAACTGCCTCTAAATCATCTTGGTTTACGTCTGCTGTAGCAGTCGCCAGGATGACAGCAGCCGCCTAAACTGAATGCGCATGATTTATTCTTCAATTACCAAGTTCGTCCGATTTTTAGAAGCAGAAGTATATATGCATTTGTAATAGGATACTTACGCAAGGGTCTGCTGTAAACAAAATCCCACGGTTCTCTCTTATTCACCAGTGTACGGGAAAGCAGTTGGTCAAAGGTTACTTCATTCTGCTGGCGTAAAATAAGCGTTGAACATATCAAAACATTGATGCGTTAACTCGATTAACTTAACAAATGTGATGATCCAGTAACAGTATATAATTTTACCTGCACGTGAGTATCCAGCCCATTGAACACTGCATAGAAGAGCAGAATAACTATAAACATTTTCGCTGCCATGATCTCTCCTTTGATCCAAGCTCCGTCACACTGGAGATGCTTGAACGCCCCTTATATAGACTGGCTTGTTGACAATGTACTGAAACCACTCAGCTCTGCAAAGCCAAGGTTAAAGTGGCACAGAAGTTTGCATGCGCTCGATGCCTCGACGTAGGTTCATGAATAAACGACAGTGTTTGCGTAAACACTACACGCCTTTAAACGCTATAGACTTTCTTGTACTTATGAACTTCAAAAGTAGGGTTAGTTGGACATAATCGACAGTAAAAATGACCAAACTATTGTGATGGGGCATCGAATACAAATAGTTGGACCAAAAAAGTGAATGTGTAGTGAATAAATATCTTTACAGTTCGAGATGCATCAAAAAGTTTCAACTGGACATCACCACACTGAAATACAGTCGTCCAGCCTCTGGCTAGATTCCATTTGCAAGGTGCTGTATTCACAATTTCTGTTGAATATCTTACTGCCCCTAGTGGGGAAACTCATATTTCATGTGATATCAGATCAATTCAAGCACCAGATGTAATGCAGATGCAAAAATTAGAATTAGATACTTAAGTTTAAATATATATTTTGGGAAAGTATATTGACAGAAGTGCTATTACAGTGAACAGTTCGTGGATTCCCCTTTGTCTAAATTAAACACCTGCATGCAACCAACTGCACATAATACAGGAAATTTATTGAAAACTATTTTGTTTAAAATGGTCAACAGAGACTGTAGCATAAGATTCATGAGCATTTTTTTCTTTCATATTGTGGCCAGTTTGTAGCAAAATAAATGTATGGAACTGTAGTGAATGCTGACAGAAAATACCCATATAGGCTTATTTATAGCTTCTCATTTAAACCATTTACATTTTCTTAACGCTGCAGTACAGCTTTAAACATCTTAATATAATCATATTAAAATGTTATGTGACATGCTTTAGGCTACCAGATGCTGCCCAAACCTATTGATAATGTTTGAAGACTGCTGCTAATCTGTCACACTCAGTCATTAGGAAGATCAGCGCTGAGAGGAAGTAGGTCTTGTGGAGGGTTGCTACAGTTCACAATAAGCCCTAAGCTAATTTGTGCCTCTGCCATCAAGCCTGTTTCTTTCCACATTTTGTCCTTACCACAGCAGAGCAAACAGTGGCTCAGTGCTAATGCAGACCGCACATTACTCATAGCCCCTCCAGGGCACGGAGCCAGAGTTGCGGTTATGTAAGGGATTAAGCTCAGTCCCACGCTTTAGGCACCAAATGATCACATTTCCAATGGCATTCGGTGGCACACACGTCTGAATGAATTCTCCACAAGTGATGGCTATGGCAGCTACTTCTCTTCCTTCTCCCCACCCCCCTTTGCCAAGACCACCACGGAGAGAGACGCAGGAGGATCGTAAACACATTCACAAAATTCTGTTTTGCAGCAACATCTGAAACCCTCAGTAATTTGGTTGCATGGGAACAGCCACCTGACGTAAACAGCCACATGTTGTGGTAGTATCACACTGAGGGTCCGAAGCCTTCAGTTAATCTTCATTTGACAGGCCAAGGCCACTGCTACATTATCCAGTATAGTTTTTATTGTGAGGGTTTTTTAGAGAACTTCAAACGCTTATCAAAGCAGCAAAGGTCTTCACCACAAAAAGGACACTGCCAAAACAAAATGCACAAAGTGAAAATAAAAAAACTGGCTGCAGTAATGCTAAAATATCAGTGCATGGTGGGTACATAGACGGATTATGAACTTTTGGGCCCCTGGGCCTAGTTTGTATTATGGGACCCCCACTAATTGTCACATATGTGGGAAGGGGGGTTTGGGGGTCCTCCCCCAGATTTTTTTTCATTTGTATGATGTGATTTCCTGTATTCTGGTGCATTTTGGGGATGGCCAATACTTTAAAGGCACACTATGCAGGTTTTTTAGTTTAATATGCAATTTTTTTTGCTTAATTTACCTTCATTTAACGGCTTCAGAGTCATTGGAATGGTTATATGACTTTTTTCGGGTTGAATGGTGGCCGTCTCGCTCCCCCCTAGTGCCTGTGAGCGGAAAAACCACCCTTGCAAGTGTGGGCCGGCGGGCGAACAGCCTCAGTATCAGGAAGTATAACGAGTGTAACGAATTGCTTTACTGCATTCAAATACACATACACGCCAGGCACCGGCTAGAAAAAGGTAGCGATGGAGTTTCTCAGACATTCGTCATGACAGAGCTAGCGAAAAAGAAGCAAAAACCGAGAAAACAGTAAGGAAATTGCCAATACTGCATAGTTTACCTTTAATTCAATCAGATTCATAGCCTACATCCTGATGTGTTAATATTGAGGCAATGATTCCATGCAATGGCTTGGGCTTCAGGGCACCCTGACCCCTTGGGCCCCTGGGCCTGGGCCCGGTAGACCCGTGCAGTAATCCATCCCAATTACACTGGCTCCACTAGATGTCTGTGTGTAACATGATTACATCAGGTTTGTGTATTTATAAACACACCATATGTCCCTTATGAACAATCATGTTACAATTGCAGTGTAACACGATTCAATTCTGAACCTGTAGGCTCCTAGCCTATGTAACACCATGCTTCAATACAATTTAGAAGCACTAACAAACTGTTATGAACTACATCCTTCCTTTGTTCCCCCGTTGCCTAGAGCATATAAATGGCCTGATTTACCTAATTTAATCACCTCATTTAGTCAGTTGTCATACATTACATTTCAGTTGCACCCAGTAACGCTTTCTATTCATTTTTGGACATTACCCCAATTGTTGAATCTTCTGTAGGCTTACGCATGTACACCATTTTGGCCAGAAGGTGGCAGTGCCTACAAACATAACACATTTTCCATCCAACTCTCTTTTTCAACTTGATTTTTAAAGTAACATCGAAGGAGAGTGCAACTGGGCATGTTTTTTTACAATGAAACTAATAACCACACTTTCAGTCCAATCATTCAACACAATCATTTTTGCATGTACGTTTGTATAAGGCTGCTGAGGTGAGAGGATTGTGTGTTTGTGCGTTTCTGTGTCTGTGTGACGGAGCAACAATAAGAAAGACTGTGACACTTTTAGCATTTCCATGTATTTTCTATCCCTCCGAAAAACGGTGGTCAGACATTTTCACATATCGCTCTAACGACCTATCACTCAGGCGCGAGACAGGTAGCCCGCTCCCGGAGAGAGAAGATCCCCTGTTCGTCACGGGTGTCTCCTCTCTCCTCGGATTGAGACGGCATGCGCCTGATGGCTGTGACCTTCATGGTGGCTTACATGCCTGCCTGGCACTGGGTTTTGATTTAGTGTGGATCTGCTGCACTTGTCAGGGGCTGGAAGGTGCTTTCCATGCACTAATAGAATAGCTCAAGGGCAGCAGACAGGTTGGCAGGTGAGCTCTGACAGTGTGCTGTGTTCTGTTGGGGATAACGCAAAAAGCATAAAAACCGCCTAACACAGGAGAGGTGATACATATGTGGTTAACGTACACAAAAGCGTGAGGGCTCCGTCATGGTTACCCTGGAAAAGGCGGTGTCGGATATCATTGGGAGATTTTGATGCCTGATTGAATGGTCATGCTTAACCGTAATCTTTTTTTCTGTATCGATGTTAAGGTTCCACTGGTTAAATAATCAGATTTAACAGTGTCATGGTGTCAAAGAAAGACTGTGTGGATATTTTCCTTTCATCTATACACTTCAATCTATTTCACCAATTTTATTTTAATCAATCCCCAATGCATGTAATTGTTTTGTTTCCTAAGGTTAGATAGAAGAAAGAAGTTTATCTATCTTTACAGGGACATTCAGCCACACCAAACTACAGGTAACCGGTAATCAGATAGCCTTGGATAGCTTTGTCTGGAAATTAAAATATGTCATTAGAACTGATTACATTTACACATAGTACTTTTTTGTTGCATATTTTTATTCTGGACCATGGATGCTGTGTGTGTGTGTGTGTGTGTGTGTGTGTGTGTGTGTGTGTTTGTGTGTGTGTGTGTGTTCACATACAAGCGTGCGTGCATGCGTGTGTGTGTGTTTTGTTGTGTTTCACTTGTCAGTCAAGTCATTTAGCTCCAAAATTGTATTGATTGCATTCCAGTGCTGTTGTGTGTGCCGAACACGAATTGAGTTTTTTTTATGAGTGGACAATTCCCTCATAGACTCCTAATGGCCTAAATTGCACCCATTAGTTGGACTCTCAACAGAAATAAGGACCCTTCCTGTCTGTGTGCTATAGTCAGCACCCAGCGATTCACACAGATGTGTTAGCGTGCATTAGCCATTCTGCTGTTATTCCTTTTGTCTGCCTCACACCAAAGAAATGTGCTTTCTCCTGTGCTTCAACAGTGAGCAGTTTACATCAACAAACACATAAAAACCTCTAATCAACTTGATTTACGCCTGCCGCACCACAATTTATCACATAACTATGGTCTTAATCACTCCATATCAATCATCATTGTTTAATTATTATATATGTGAAGACATAAAGAAAATCACATGATGGAGATTGTGCCATACGGTTAAGAATGCATAGATAATGCTCCTTTGTGTGTGTTTTCTATGGGGACGGAGCCTTGCCAGGTGAATTATCTTATATATTTAGCCAAAGCCATTCAATACATGGCATGGTCTTCACAAATTCCTATATTAATTTCACTCCGAGATTGTCATTAAAAAATCAAATTGGAATCGGCTGCAGCACGTCTGCACAGGGGCCTGCCATGCACACACGCACGCACACACGCACACACACACACACATACACACAGCATGTCAAATATATATACACACATACACATACGCACACACTCACGGGGGAGAGAGAGAGCGAGAGAGGGCGAGAATGAGAGAGGCAGGAGCTCCGAGCAGATGGTGCCTGATGAAGATGGATGCCTTTGAGGCCAGCGAGTGATCCAGGGAGACACTCTGAGCCTGTGTATTTCCCTTTGTTTCAAGAAATATTTGATAGCACCTTCACTGCTGTCTATTACAGCGATGCGCTCACACATGTGCGAGTCTAGCATCCCCCCACCTATATGGGGAGGTTTGTTCTGTTTTTTCTTTCTTTCTTTTTTTCTTTCTTTCTTTCTTTTTGGAGACTAGGGCCGAAATGTGAGAAAAATCTTTTCAGTCAAGCATTAGAAAATTTGCCTAGAGGTGCCAAATTTAATTGAATTGAACCGTTTTTGTTAGTTTTTATTCATATGGACCCAATGCCGATGTACAATTATAGTAATACCAGTTATACTATTATAATAGTTATCCTATTATACTTTTACTTCCTATGACACTAAGGTCTTAATTCTCAAATATTTGGGTTTCTGAAATACTTTCTTGTTTCATCATTATTACTGCTTAGTGTTTTGACAGCTCCTGCCTATTCAATGCCACTAGACAAATCAATACAAGCCCAAATATATAGCCAAACTGCAATATATCAAAGTATCATTATGGAATTGTGACCCAAGAATCAACATTGCATTGAATCATGAGGTCTCCAGGGATTCCCACCGCAAACAGAGACTGGAAGTTTGTCACAGGTTCCCCTCTCTTGCTGTAAATCACAAATTCTGTGAAGAGATAATGGTCGCCCTTCTGAGATTAGCAGCTTCATCCTACACCAGATGTGCTGCTGCTCCAGACTGTGAGGTGTGTTTGCCAGTGGTAGCATAGCTATACAACTGGCTAACTCTGAATATAAGAAATACTTTATGATTAGTGCGCTGTGCTTAATTAGATTATGATTCAACCTCAAACATAGCTCATACATGTTTTAATTACATTGATTCATAAACAGTAGCAAATGTAATGGAGTTGACCCAACCGATCTTATCTGTCTGTTAACTGAAACAAGGAGTTTACCTTGTTTGTCCTGTTCTGATGAAATGGTGAAGTGGGAAAGATGGCCAGTGATGATCCAAAAAATGATAGTGAGGTGGGTTACCTCATCTTAAAAAGGGAGCATAATGCATTCTGTGCTAGCTACTGTATTCTGATCCAAACAGGTCAGAACATATCTATTTTCACATGTGACTATATACCGTTTCTCTTACAGTACCACCTTGCATATCATCCTCATTCAGTGAACTTACAGTATTCATACATATAGGGAAAGTTTTGTCCCCCTCTTTATTGGGATATTTTTAGCAACTGTGTAGCAGTACAACTGCACTATAGCAAGCCCTCTCACACGAATATAGCACACGCAGACACAAAAGATGAAGAAGGGGCGCGCTCTCTCTCTCTCTCTCTCTCTCTCTCTCTCTCTCTCTCTCCTCTCTCCAGTAGCAACCGTTTGAAATAGACAAAAGGTGCAGGTGGAAAACATGTCACCAATTAACAGATAATTGATTCCATCCTTGGCTGACAAAGAAAGGAGTGGTTGTGGCCTGTCAGTAAAATTCTGCGCTCAGCGTTATGCCTTGGTGCTAAAAAAAAAAGCAAACCTTGTTCCTTCTTCATATGTCTCCTCCACAATCACTAACACTATACTAGTTTGCTGAAAAGCAAGACTTGATGGTGCTGTGAGAGCAACACCTAAGCGTAGAACAATGTATAGCTATTGAGACATCAATTCAATCTATAGGTTACCCATCTAAAATTACAATCCGTCTTTCATCTCTGTGTGTACATCTGTAATGTATATAAATGTTAAACATGTAACATTCCTTTCTTTGTCTGACTCAGTCTTAGACGCAGTCACTGCTTAGAATCTACTCCCAGAGAATGTAGACCGATGGTCATCAGTTGTTCATGAATTCGCCCATCAGTGTGTGAAAAATTGTTTAATGAACAACGGGTTACACGTCCACAAACTCATTAACCTCAGAGAGAGTGAAACTAATTGTTATATTTGAATAATATAATTTAACATCTGTTGGGAGTGTCAGGAACAGGCACCATTGTAACAGCAGTGTATTGAGATCTGCTTTGTTGAGGCAGTAGTTGAAGCACTCACCCTCAAGTTTCTCT
This sequence comes from Alosa sapidissima, assembly GCF_018492685.1. Classification (NCBI taxonomy): domain Eukaryota; kingdom Metazoa; phylum Chordata; class Actinopteri; order Clupeiformes; family Clupeidae; genus Alosa; species Alosa sapidissima. Next base: position 19,245,895 of record NC_055964.1, read on the forward strand.
CATCATCTAAATGTGTGCATTTGTGGGTGAGGTGGGAGGAATTCTATTTTTCTCAGCTCATTACAAACGGTTTCCAGTGTGGTTGTTTATCATTTGTGTATTTGGGTAGAACTGTAAGGAATTATTGGCTGTCATACACTATTATCAAGTGAGAAATGGAACCAATGGCTTCGGAAAATGCATGTGGTTAGTCTGAAACTGTTAATTGACTTCATGTGAACAGTTATGAAGTAGAAAATGGCTTGATTGAATGATTTCCCATAACGGCTACCTGGATATTGTGCTGCTGCAGAGGTTGTGTCCATGTGAAGGACATCTGAAATCAAGGCCTTACCCAATGGGACCTAACAGTTTACTCTGATGTTGTTTCTCCCTAACTACAGCTTGATACATCTCATTTAAACTTCATAATATTGTTGTAGAATGTTGCGTTCTGGTATTGTAGTATACTGTAGCATAGTGTAAATAAACATTGTTGTGGGATAACACAAATAAGCAAAAGTAAACAATGAATATACAAGTACAATGCCTTGCTATGTTTTATACCTTGTTTTATATCTTGAATTTCCCCTAGGGATCAATAAAGTATCTATCTATCTATCTATCTATCTATCTATCTACCTTTGTTCATTCTACCTGAAATGGCACACTAATGTGTAGTGTGTGATTGCTCATTCACCAACCTTCATTTTTATAAATAAAAACTGCTATTAGAGGATTATAGTAAGTGTTTCTAACTCATGTCCCATATTAATCATTTTCAAATGAACATAATGCTGCATTGACAGACATTTTTATTCATTAATCCTGCGTTGAGTAAGGCATGATCTGGGTTTGAAATGCTGTCTCACACTGAATACATTAACAATACTGAGTTAGTTTTATCAGCCCTATTCTATTCATGAACACAAGCCAATTTCAGTAGAGTCACCTTAGTATTTTGTACTTGATAAACTGAAGAAATATATCTTGTTTCATTTACGCTGTGTATTTTGCTACTGTGTTTGAATTTTAAACTGAATGTACCACATAGCGGTAAAAAATATGACTGCCGCTCAGTCCTGTATCCTCTCCGTGAAAATAAATCACGCTTGTCTCCTACTCCATCCCCTATGCAACTTTTGTGTATGCTTGTATGTGCGTGCCCGTGTTTGTGTGTGTGTGCGTGTGTTCCTGCGTGTGCGTGCATGCATATGAGTGTGTGTGTGTGAGTGTGTGCGTGCCTGTGTGTGTTTGTGTATGTGTGCGTGTGTGTGTCTGTACGTGTGGCTGTGTGTGTGTGTGTGCATGCGTGTGTGTCTGTGTGTGTGTGTGTGCATGACTGTGTGTGTGTATGTCATTTTGTCTCCATCTCCTATAGAGCCTGACCGATATGGGATTTTGAAGGCTGATACCGATTTCAATATTTGAGTTTTTCAAAAACCGATATTGGCTGATAGTCATTTATCATTCATAGTCATTAACAAACACAATGTAAAAAGGTTTTAATCAAGGTGGGGCATTATGTATTTGAATAGGCCTAACTATCTAGTTTCCTAATGAAAGGCTCTTCATATACAGTATTTTTTTAAGAAATAAAAGATTGTATAGAATGGAAAGAATAATAAGAATAAAAGAGGCCTTTGTTCTGTGATAACTACATTGCCACAATGTACATTGTGAGCAGTTTATGCTTAATGACTATCCCTTTATGCAAGCAAAACATTTTACAAGTAGGCCTATGATCAGTTACTTTACTTTACTTTTAGCCTTTGTAGCCTTTTTCTTACTTGAAACACCTTTGTTGAAATGCAAGAAATTGAAGACTAGTAGTGGGTCTTTGGGAATGAACGTTAGCTCAGATGCTCACATTTATTTTGTGTAGACTTTTTGTGGTCCTAATGCAACATTTTACACAGCACTGACAGGGCCACCAAGGACTGTGAGCGAGTCAACAGCAGAAAAACCTATTTAGCAAGCAGAAGTGTCCCAGCCCGATGTTTAGGATACATCGTAGACAGGTAGCCTGTAGGAAGTGAAGTGGAACCAAGTCAAGTAACACATGTGTCTTGCAGCAAGACGCTGCGTCATCTGGTGGACAAAATACGTAATGCCAATCCTGGAACTGCAGTCTAAATCAAGGATCAACATTCGGTTTCCCTTTACTGAATTTAAAATAATTTATCGTCTGCTATAATTGCCAATACCGATAGTTTGGAAAATGCCTGATATCGGCCTGCCGATAAATCGGACGGGCTCTAATCTCCTACTCCATCCCCTACTCTTGCAACTTTTGTGTATGCTTGTATGTGCGTGCCTGTGTGTATGTGTGCATGTGTGTGTGAGAGTGTGTGTCTGTGCGAGTGGATGTGAGTGTGTGTGCATGCGTGTGTGTGTGTATGCGTGCATGTGTGTATGTGCGCGTGTGTTTATATGTGTGCGTGTGTGTGTTTATGAGAGAGAGTGGGTGTGAGACAGTCCTGCCTTCGCTCAACACTACCATCTACAGGCCGGTGGGTATACAGTCAGTAAATGTACACATAAATTCATCCCCCCATGGATGAAATTCCACGAAACTTGGCATACCCCCCAGAGGATGTCAGGTTAATCATACACATGACATTTGGTGCAGTTCAGAACATCTCAACTGAAGATAGGGGCAGTAAGTAAAGCAGTATAATATTGCATTTTCATTTTTTACTGGGGGGGAGGGGGGGTTGGGTGCAAATCACAAATGAGTGGTTATGGGCTATGTTGATGTGGGCCCTTGAGACCAACATACCATAAAAATGTTGTCATACTCTGTGCCACGGTTCAGGTAGTTATTTAGGAAGAAACGCATTTTTGGGGTTTCGGGGGGGCCAGCGCGGGGGGGGGGGGGGTGGAGTGGCCCCCCGGGGACCAAACTAAATTTTTTCGTATGAGTCTAGTGGGGCTACATGCCCACCAAGTTTCATGTGGCCCGGTGTTTCGGTGTCCCGGGAATTGTTGACCAAAAATTAAGGAAGTTGCTGACGGGGAAAAAAACTTTGACAATTCCTATATGACTGCTATGCTCATAATAAGTGGTCATAATAAGCCCCGACTATGCTTTCAAATAAAATAAATGAATCGTATGTAGGTGTATGGCGTATTAATAAATCCCTGTAAGAAGCCAGACAGATTATCCTGGTTTCATTCTAGTCATGGTCATCATCTATATGCCGGGCATTAGAGAATATGAGTAAAAAAAAGAAAGTGCTCTGGGGAAAAAATCCACATTTGAAGAGGATTTTTAGGAGCTTTACCCTTGAAGTGTGGAGATTTGGCAGCTAATGATGTGCCGTTCATCCAGTTAAGCTCGATTGTTGACACAATCAAACATCAACCTAGTGGCTTTTACCGGCTATCCCATGGAATGCATTGTGGTTCTGGAAAAAGAGTCTTGCTAGAATTCACCTTGTGGCTCCTGATGTCAGATATGTCATACGCCTGCACCATATGAATGGCCAGTCGAGGTCTGCACCTGAGATGGTTATGGGACAAGTAACTGAAGGTGGCCGTATACCATCACTGTCCAGTTTTTACATTAGACTCAGAAAGAAGAGCTTTGTCAACTCTGACCAGGCCCCTGCTGTGAGTGACAAATGCAGGCAGAATGAAAAAAAAAACCTTGTGAAGGTGTAGCTGCTGGGCACATCAATAAATGTAGTTGTTTACTCTATCCAAGTTAGATACTGCCTATTTTAGTCTATTGCATGCAGAGAGTAGAGAATGCTAAATGAAACAAATTATTTCAAAAACATGATTTACCTTCACCCTCCAATATGCTCATGAATCATCAGCGGCTTCAATCACAAGCTCCAAAAAAACGTAATTATTGTTGCCTGGCAGACTTGGCTCACATACCACCCGCTACTGATATGGTGTATGAGTGTGATAATGAGCATTGAGGATTTAGGGGAAATGACCTTCACATAACTCCAGAGTGATCATCTCAAACACTAAGGCCAATGGCATATTGATGTGCTGGAGATAAATAAAAAAAAAACAACATGCCAGTATATGGCACGGAACAGTTGCACACTTGCCCCATCAAATGTTGGTGGTGGTGGGGGGTGCTGGTTGATGCTGGCTGATGCTGGTATTCAAGCACATAGGCAACTGCCTTAAAGCGGTGTACCAATATTCACCCCCTGTCGTCCCTCTCCAAGGTCACTGTCCCACTGTTAAAGGATGTGTATGTATAACTGATGTACCAGAAATGCTCGACCAGAAATACACCACCATGTAGCTCTTTGTTGGTTTTTAAGCACTGTGTTTGTGTGTGGAGAGTCTAATCAAGTTGAGATTATATTTAATAATAGATACAATTAGAAAGTAAGGGGTAGCCTATGAGAGTCCAGAGAATCAAAGAAACCTTTAGATGTACACTAACAAGTCTAAAGGTATAGAGGGGTTTAGATCTATAGATGTGTGAAGACTTTGTTATGAATGGTGCCTGGTGCTCCTGTCTGGAAGATGTGTCCTTAATGGATATTAGTGTGCTGAATATATCCTCCCACAGATGTGGCCTTTACTCCAATGCTAACCATGCTACTGAAAGACTGTCTCATAAGGGACTTCTGTCAAACCATTTAGCAGCCAATTAACAACCTTAATGGCATTCCACCAACAGTTTAAACTGCATCCTCCCACAGACAGTCTGGCCTACATGACAGATTTAAAATAATTGGCCATAGGCCTGCTCCAAAATACCTGGAACACGAAATAGCCTAACGGTAATAGGCTATGGAATAAGTAGGCTATATACTAAATGGGTGATAGTTATTTCGTATGGATTACATGTTTAGGAGGATAAAATAATATGTTGTATTATTGTACAGACGTAAAAACGACTATTGTAAAAACGACCTCTAGAACCAGGAGCCTCAAGCGCACTAAACTATGGCGAGGAAAATACTGTAAGGGCAGAACCAATAGTGGAACTAATGCAGCGTTAGCTAAATTTAATCCAAGCTGGACGCTGATGGTCAAAATCTGGTTTGTGAAACCTTTGACAGCCGTACGCATGTAATGCGTAAAAACAAATGTTTTTGTTTTAAATATATAAATAGCAGGTCTCGGTTTAATTTGCTTTTCATTATGGTTTAGCTTGCAAGCATGTAAAATGTGACTTAACCCATCCTTATTGTTTCAAATGGTTGGCCAGCTAACCAAGTGTCCGACCTTGACTCTCCATCACCATGCCAACTCTTATATTAAGCCACGATCCCTAGTCTATAGTCCTCGTTCTTGGGTTGCATTAATCATTCTAATTAGAAGAAAATATCCAGTTATAAACATAGCCTATCGTTTTGTTACGATCCAATCACGACTATCTTACACTGTGCCTGTTCACAGCATTTGCTTGACTTCTGCGCAAACCAAAACAGTGAATGGCCTAGGCTAGGCTACTATCTTAACGTGAGGTCAGAACATTGGCAAACACGAATTTCGGTTTTTAAAAATCCGTATTAATTGTTGGATCCATAAGCCAATATCAAAACAGTCCTTACTTCGCCAATGGATCCCATCTCTGCCAACCGAGAAGAGGCGAAAATTTATGATGGGCAAGGTTTCCATGTACTGGTTTGATTATTTTACCTAAAACCTGGCATGTCAGTGAACACAATGCTGTCGTCTGAAAGCCATAATAGTGAAAAATAGCACATTTATTTTAATATTTAGTTGAGTTATTGTTTGACAGACGTAACCGAGACCAGGCTGTTTTACAGGTAGATTAATTATTCATTCTACTGCGTAGCCTAAATTACTCATCTGTCACATTTAAGTGATGAGTCGCGCGCGGCGCGTTCAGTTTGTGTTTATTTTGTTTTTTCTTTTCTAACCCCTTTCAACACTGTGGGCTTGTCGCTGAACTGACATTTTAGTTGCAGGTCTATCATCATTATTGTCCAATATCGACAACCTAGCTGCAAGCAATAATAATAATAATAATAATAATAATCAGATATTGTGCAATGACTACATGTAGCCTAGACCTAAAATCCATAGTTTTGTGGGGAATCTGCGTCATGGAACTAAAGCTACAAAATCACTAAATAAAATGTGTCAATTCAACAAGGCGTAAAATGTTACCTGATTTTACAGGTCAAATAGCATAACTTCTTCTGCCGCTGAGCATTCTCGTAATCACAAAATTAGTCTTTAGTCACCCAGTGATTCACTTTAAAAGACAGAGACGTTCTTAATTTGACGTACTGAAAATGATATTTATTTATCCATTTACAATAATTTCATATAAACCTGTTAAAGGAACAGTGAGATGCTTTTGGTGTAAGTCAAACAGTTAAGAACCCTATTTCAGTAATAAGCACAGACAGTAAACATACCACAAATAAATTAATAGATCAATTAACAAGAATGCTTATACAAACATCTCATCTTTAACATAACTTTTGTCTTGTCATTTCGCCTTGTTTTTTATTCGGCCAACACATGCAGCCGAAGTTGTAAAATGGTATTTTTTTTATTCGTTCCCTTTTTTGCGGTGAGACGTGTTTCTTTACAGCCTACAAAAATGAAGTTCGCAAAGTCCTTTTCAGCCTACACTGTCTATCCTTGAACCAAGTCTCGCATGCTGTGCATGTGGAACCGGGAACGGTGTCCCAGTTTTGTTCAATCATTTGTAAATAATGTCAGTTTAGTCAAACCAAACTAAACGAAACCAAATATGATATGATACTTTTTAAAAGACTTTTTAAAAACCTACAACCACAGATAACGCGACCCCTACATATGACGACTGCCTGTCTATAAATACTGTACATAAATAAGTTAAATACATCAAATAAATAGCCCAAATAGACGAAGGTTTAGATACAGAGGGTTATTTAGGATCCAATTAATGAGTATAATTTTACTGATAATGTGCAAAATACAATCAAGAGTTGAGAAAAGAAAAAAATGAAATGCTATCGGCACGTCGTCAGCTCTCATTGACTATTTCTGGTGACGAATTTCAGAACCTGAGTAAATCGTTCCCTCTGTTTAAAATGGCGGGGTTGAAAGAATAAAAAAACACACATTGAGCGTTCATCATCATTAGGTGAAACTCATAGAAACCGTGTGCTCCAGTGCTTTGCGGCGCAGAGAAGCGATGCTACTCCCTCTCCACACATCGCTATCCGGGGAGCTGCAGAGCTGGGGAGAGCCGGTGACATTAGTGGGGCCAGAGAGGGACGCTGGGACCATCCCGCCGAATGTGGGTTGGTACAGGTGGGATTGAAGGCCACCCCCGTTGGATGACAACCCATTGGAGAGGCCCATCGAATTTGAATGATGGTTACCCGACAGACTGCACTGGGACAGGGACTGGGCCATGGCCTGCTGCCTACCCAGGGTTGGCGGGAGTTGGAGCTGTGAAACCCCGGGCATACCAGCTGCAGCCCAACGGGTGTCATTGGCATGAAAAGAACATAGGCTATCCCCCATCGCTGCTGCAGCCGCCGCCGCTGATGGGAACTGAGGCAGACCGTGCGTGGGCAGCAAGGTGCCGGGAGCACGGAAAACGTTGGTGGTCTTCTTGCGCTTCTTCCACTTGGCACGTCGGTTCTGGAACCAAACCTGGAAGAAGAAAACAAATAATAATGAAACACCAAATGAACTTTAATTAATAATGACATTCAATATACCGTCGAGTAATGCTCTGCGTTATCGATTGCGCATTATTTTGATGTTCAACATAAGGCAACATTAACATAATCTTTCCCCGAGATATTTCACACTCCTTAAATGCTACAAACCATGCCGCTGCTTGAACTAAAACGATAGTGGCGCAAGAAATGGCACTAGAAACTACAGCCGATTAATTTAGTAGAAATAAGATTTCAAAGTAATTTTATTTTGGCTCCTTGTTCATATATATGCATTTGAGATGCATTCCAGCATATATTTCAAGCATAATGATATTTCCTCCCTGTGCAAACAGGGCGTGATAATAATGGAAGCCTCCGTGTTATCCAGAGGTTTATAGAGACCTCAGCCCATAAGGCTAATGATTAATGGGCGCTAGTAGCCGGAACATCACATTAAAAGTTTTATCTTTTATTCATTTCAAGAAGTCAGCTGTGAAAACGGGGGGTATAAATCATGTTACGCACACAAGAATGCATTATATAACAAAAAAGCCGTCGACCATATAGTTTGCCCTTCCTCTTATGAAGATATTATATTTGATGGTCCATTCCTTGGAGGGTGAACGCGAAAGGTTCATGCTGCTACACTAGAATGATAAAATAGTAAATACACGGGCACAACTATCAGACACTTTCCAAGGACCAGTTATGACACCCACGACGTGTACCCATGGGTAATAGTATTTTTGACTAATGACAGTTTACATCTTCAATTGCCATTATATAATTTGCATTATTTTCACATTCATGATAATAGCCCATGCTCTGTTATAAATAATAATGGCTTTTGTTGATGATTATGTTTTGTTTATGTCACGCGCATGAGCCTATTATTTACATTAATATATACGCATATTTATTTCTTGGAGTAAAACATCCACAAAGACCTTGCTGCATTAACTATAAAAGGAAAAACTATGCGAAGTAAATACTTAGGCTATGTTTGTATATTTTCCTATTCTTAAGTTTGCCTGCGATTCCACCTGAACCTTAATCGAACATACCCAGTCAGTCCACCCTGTCAATCCTTGGGCAGCCAGATTTACACAGAGAAGTGCGAGTGCTAGTTATTTTACCTGCATGTTACACTATGCCTTGGATGTTATTGCTGACGTATGGCGTAAGAGCTTTTGGAGACTTGGTAAGGTTCCTTACAGCCAGGCTGAATGTATCTGCTGAACAAGCTCAGACTAGTTTTGCCTTATTTTACGTACAATTAAGTCATTCAGCCATTCGCAGACTGTAAAGATGCAGGGGAAATACTGTCACATTACTTATATCCAGCCGGAAAAAATGTCTCACCTGCACTCGCGATTCCGTTAAACCGATTCTGAGTGCGAGCTCCTCTCTCATGAAGATATCAGGGTAATGGGTCTTAGCGAAGCTCCTCTCGAGCTCGTTAAGCTGAGCAGGGGTAAAACGGGTCCGGTGACGTTTCTGTTTCTGCTGCTGAGTCTGTTGGTTCGACTGGTTGGAGATCTGCTGATGGTGTTTGTCTTGATCTTTTGAGTTGACCTGCATACCGGAAGGATTGGATCCACTATTAATATCATCTCCTGGGAGAAGTGTTGCGCCCTCAACAGAATCCCCACCCGGGGCCATGTCGCCTGGATGTCCCGTGTCCGATCCTCCAAGTCGACACTTCAAGGCTTCTCTGTGTCCAAGAAGCTCGGATGCATCCTTCATGCCTGGAAATAAATTTCAGTTCAGTTTGTTATAATAGCGTTGTCTCTATGCCATTCCTTATCACTGACCACTTATAGAAATGAACCATCGCATTGCCTTCATCGCATCAAAATCTTGTTAGTGAAGCATATAGTTATTAATTTAATCTCTGAAATCAAATTAAATTATGAACAAAGTCAGGTTATTACAAGTCCAATACTTCTAATTTCTAGGCAAAGTCTCGCGAGTTATTAAATTGAATTCCCAATTAAACTGTCGAAATCTCATTTCATGTTTAAAAGTCGCCCGGTTGAACACCGGACTTCAGCCATCTCAACTCACCGAGACGCGCATCCAGGAGGTCGGCGTGAGATAGCATCCCGCACCGGTCCAGGGTGAAATCCCCCCAAAACAACACTACAGCCTAAAACTAGTTAAAAGCATATATAGCCTAAATGAGAGAAAATTCAACTTGTGTTTAAAAAGGCGGCACCTCGCATTATAATGTTCTTTACTGGAGCAGGGAGGCGCTTAATAGTTGAGTGAACCCATGAGCTTCCTCCAATAAGAACCAATCAGAGACGGAGTCTGGAAATGTCATCCTCAAGAGCCCACACAACCAACCACTAACAACCACAATCCAGACTCATCCACAATAAGTGTCTCATTAGTTTCAAATCTGATTTATTGTTGTTTCATACCAAAAGCACACACAGTTTAGGATGACTGGGTCAATCTCTCTATGGTTTAGAAATAGAAGAAAAACACTTACACACATACCAAATTTTACGTAAAAATACCTGTTGTTGTAAATCGGTATTAACGATGATGCTACATATGTTAACCTACATTCTTTCAACGGCCGATAGAGCCAGAGGCTCAAGGAAATAACCATGAAAGGAGAGAAACCTTTTATCTGCCATAGCAGGGACTTCACGGGTATCTATTATCAGTGATGTAAGATAGGACTTAATTCTGAGCCAAGCGATCCATCTTTTCTCTCTAAGTTTTCCTTTTTTCCCTCCTCCCCAGCCAACAACATATTTCAGATTGGTAATATATTTCTAACCAGTGCAATTTTCAAGATCATTAGGCATTAAGGTAATTAGTGCCAAATCTATAAGCTTTTATCACGTTTATTAGGAATGAAATCAGCATAAATTTGTACCAATTTAGTGCTGTTTAGACTTCACTGACAAGTTAGGAGGTCGTGTTACAAATTATATCAGGAAATTAAGCGCACAAGTTGAAGCAGATTGGCTGAACAAGGATTGAAGACCCACCATCCTAATACTAAACTAAATGAATTAAAAGACATCTTGGGAAAAACTCATTAGGCGATTTTAAACACGTATGTCTTGCTACTTCATGGCCGATTCGGTTCTGAGGCTGTCCGGGTGATCTCGCCATGAACAAAGAGATTACATATTGACCTTGTAATTGCACGTTTGTATCGTTTGTATTTGCAGAAGATACCCCTGCATGTGCTATGGACGGCCGTAAATCTAATATGCTTAGCCGCGTACTCTTTCGCATAGTGCACAAAGGACGCGCTGAAGCGACAATAAGCGCCCTTTCAGGCCTTTTTGTGCCATTTTTCGGTCCAGTCGGTCTAGAGAAGCCTATTCTTTTTTCATGAAGAAAATCTTCCCATACCACTGACACCGACAGTGGTTACTTCTGAGTAGGACGACGGGCTCAAATCCGAAGACAGCGCTTACACAAAGAGAGAGGAACCACTTCAACTTGACGCTGCGGAATTTCCAGTCTAACGAATACTAGGATGATATGATGCGCAAGCCACACGCAAGATTTGAGGGTCAGTGATGTTTTTCTTCCTTGATTAAAGGATGAAATAAAATACACCAATCATAACCACTGTTCTACATAGAAGAATAGCCAGTAATAAGTATGTTAGCATAGAAAAATACGGTTGCCGTTTGAAATTTGCTGTTACAATGTGTAAATCTCGAATAAACTGTGGGCTACTTTCTCGTAATTGTTTAGACGCATTTTAACTTTGTGTAGCCTATTTATGAGATGGGTCAATATCCTGCAATAATGTTTACTTTTTTGTAACCCTTATGTTTGGATTGTATTCTTGCAACCTACGTTAGCATCGAGTTTTTGTTGTCTTTTGTTTAACAGTAAACAGCTGCAATACAATAAAGAAGAAACGTGTATAATGGAACGTGTGTGTAAAAGTCACATAGGCTATTAAATGTAGAAAGGTTGTTCATGGAATGTTCTCATTAGAATTTGCCATTAGTTTAAAAACTCCAGGAAATATGGTGCTAAGGAAACAAGGTGCTCACACCAACAACAAAACAATATAATTGTACCTATTCAAACTTTTTTTTATTTATTTATCTTGCGTTGTCACTGTAAAATCATCATTATTATTATTATTATTATTATTATTATTATTATTATTATTATTATTATTATTATTAACAGCCCTATCCCATCACCAGTGGAAATAAATTGCTCTTGTAATGGTCATATTTTACAAGATGGCTTGTTATAGCCTACATCGCTGCTCATGACATGAAGGGAATGGCATTTTAGTAATGCCGTTTTATATCTTCTTAATGTTTTGTTGTTCAGGAGATAAAGTAGGCTACAGCCTATGGCCTTAGACAGTCCTTAATATTATGTTAACATAAAAAAAATAAACAAAAACACACACAAATGTAAAATATCCAGATATAAGTAAAGTATAAAAACTGCTTGCCAGGTATTATGATGTCTAATATTAATATTATAGATAAATACACTCACAAACACACGGGGCATTTATAAAAAAAGGGGAAAAGAAGGCAAATGAAAACAAATGGATCTTTCTCTCTTTCCCTCTCATTTTTCTGTTCTATCAATCTGCATCAATCCAACCCAACCCAAGTTAAAGTATGCAAAAAATCTGATAAAAGCAGACTTGATTGTGTTTGTTCTCTGTCTTGCAGGTCCACCAACTACCCAGTTTTAAATAAATAACATGCTCGAGGGAAAAAAAGTGTCTTTCATTCATTCGCAAACTAAATCTCCAACAGCGTATGCCAGAATCATATTTCGCGCAGAGAAAATTGGTTGGTTTTGGACCTGCAGTTGAAAATCATAGCTCTATTTTGCGTTTACATTCGCTCCTGACGGGGATGACGGGAAGGAGGAGAGAGACAGAAGGATAGATATTTGCAGAGAAGGCACTCATTCTCCATTCTGCAAAGCAGGTAGCAAGCTCTGCATCTCATTCTTTAATTAAACTTGTGGCCCTCCATGTGGAGACGATTACGACGTGATATATTCGAAAGATGTATAATTAGGGTCCCAAATAAAATAATCAGCATTGAAGAGCGATTTCCTTGATGAGATGGAGCGGTTGGGTGTCACGGAGTAACCGGGTCCTATTAAGGTGATAATGAGACTTTCAGGGGCGAACCCGTTATCAAAATGTATAAGATGGAATGCGCTCACTTTTGGGGGGTGAGCTGTGTATCCATTTATCAAAACGTTGTTAAATAGTGTCTGAATTATTATGATATGTATATCCACACGATATGCTAGTAAATTAATTGACGTTTTTCACGTTTGGACTATTATATGCCTAATGGTCACTTAAGCCATCATTAAAGCTGATTTTCTTTACGATAAGAATGCGATAAGAATAATAGCATCAGAAGTAAGAACAACAAGAACACCACCAAATATACAGAAACAATGGTCCAACTAGCCTAGATCAGTATATTATTATTATTATTATTATTATATATTTTATTATTATTATTATTATTATTATTATTAATAATAATAATAATAATAATAATAATAATAACAATAATAGCTACTGGCCATGTTGTCCAATGTGGGGAATTCCATAATCAGTTTTACTTAATTTGTACAGGCCTAAAATGAGTTGCCCACTGACCACTTTAGAAAGTGACAGTAAAGAGTTAGGCCTACATTAAACCTATATGACCAATAATGTTTTTGTTAAAAGTTTACAATGGACTAAGGCCCTATTGTTTTATATGAGCTACTCTTTATTTTAATAGTTAAAAAGACTGAGACTAGCAATTCACATTTTGTTGTAAAAAACTCTAAATGTAGCCATCACTGGGGGCGCTGTTGGTGGGCCTACAGTGGCTAAGCTCACAACACAATGACCGCACAGACCAACAGTGCTATGGAACACAACTAAAGCAATAGTCAAAAGGCTCTGAAAAATGGAATACATAACCATATATTTCAGCATATCCAGATGGTGTTACAGCAGATAAGTGATTAATAATATTGAAGGATAGGCTTTAAAATATAAACCAATTAATGTTAGGATAGTCTAAAACGATTATCTATAAATGCAAATAAGTGCGGATAGCAAGTTTTACACATAGGCTAACATTGGCAAAACGTAAACAGAAAGCGAATATTAGTCGTGTTGCACTAGACCGTATCATAGGCTTTTCTAGAATGGATCACAAATAGCTGCAGCACACCATCAAGATTGTTGACTAATTACAACTGTTAACAAACTGCTGATAAGATTGTTGTAAATACACATGGCTAAGAAAAATAAAAGCTTTGAAACTTTAGTTTTGTTCTTGTTTGTTTACTGAAAAAGCTACATAGACAATCATAGATGTTGAATTTTGTCAAGGGAATAGACTGACTTGCCAAAAATTAAGTACAGAGGAAAAAATGGATTCGTTTATAAGGGTGTGTGCCTTCCATCAACAAAATGGCTGAAAGTCCAGCAGAGGACAATTTTGAGCAGTGTGCGAGTTCCAGGCCTGACCCTGGTGACCCCTGTGAGTCCATTGACTTCTCAATTTCCACTACCAAAGGGGTTGCTGGGGGTGGGGGGTGGGGTGGATTTTGCACCCTCAAACCTTGTTAAGTCCATTCATCCCCACTTGGCACTCTGGAGACGTTTTGTTCTTTTTTAAAGCCAATTTCCACCAATGTCTTGTGATGTGACCCAAAGGACTGCTCTCCTGGTTTGTACCTAAAATGTAGAGATATGCCATCCGCCACCCAATTCTATTAAAAACAGCCCCCCCCGCCCCCCATGAATGAATGTACATTTCTTAATAGTACATTAAGATCAGAAACCAACTTTCCAACTCCAACCAGTGTGGCACATACAGCTACACTTGCACTTACATGTTTCCTTTAAATGACGTCAGTCCACATCATAAAGTACAAAACATCTGATAAAGTACTGCCATGCAGTTTACTGTGACAGTCATTATGTGCAATAATTGCACATCATTTCAAGCTATTTATGTGCCACAGGGAGCCGTTATATACATTCTGATCACACTAAGTGTGATACGGAAAAGCATTACATCTGACAGCCTGGAAAAATCCCTCATGTTATCTACCTGGACACAGAAACTGGATATTTTGGATAAGTTGATTCTTTGATAGAATCAACAATTATTAGAACTTAAGCTAGTTATTCATGGGACAATTAATTTTTTTATCCACTTGTTTTTTTCTGGATGGTGGGGAAGTGTAAAATGTTTTTAGCCTCTGGAAGATGGTCCTCTTGATAGATTTCCATTTGAGTTTTTTTTTTATATTGCAGCAGAAGAGAAAAGAATACAAATGACGTTTCTTTCCCCTCCTGGACTGTTTTGCACATTCTGCATTCTGCCTCTGGCATAAGGAACCTGCAAAGATTTGACTTGTGCTGGCCTTATTGATGGCGGGTAAAGAAAAGTATTGATGATATCACTCGATTTGAGTAGAACCGAGGCCAATTGGAATCTACAGATATTGGGCTCAAAGTGTTGGTCATCCTTGAATACCTGCAGTCAATATCCCAGTTAATCCAGTCTCATATGACTCTGTTGTACAGTGGGCTTGTATTTACCATCACAGGTCTTTGTGAAAGCCGGGAGGGTGGAAACTTTATTTCTTTAAAGAATGCAAAAAAGCTATGAAGTGTAATACAAAGACCTATAGGTTAGATGAAGAGGATATGTTTAAAAAACAAACAAACAAAAACAAACAAACAAACAAACAAACAAAACAATAACACCGAGTCTCATCTCAGTTGCCCTACGGTGCTCGACTTTGCTAAGACTACTACCATATAGGAGCAAAATACCGTACAAATATGTTTAGGTGCCTGCCCTAACTTTCTAATTAAAACAAAATGGTGACATTTTTTTATTCATCTGGATTCCATTAGAGCTAAAACTCCTAATTATTTTCACAGAAACAATTTCATTTTGTATTAATTTTAATAAAACTCTAAATGTCTAATTCATTATAATATATTGCAGTAAATTCAAGTAGTTTATTATAACTATATTTTGTTTAATATTAGATAATTTGTATTTGCATCCCCATGTGCGTGAACTGCAAGTCAATGCAATGCAGCTGTTGTTTTGAATCAGCTACATAACATTTACTTTCCTCTCAGTAAATGAGAAGATATGTGTCAGCATTTTCTATGACTCCAGGTCACAACTGATAAACTTCCCCGTGAATATTATGCATGGTTTACTGAGGTACTCCGCTGCAGTTTCTTATTGAAAAGCAGCGTAAACAAAGGAGAAGTGGGGCAAATGGCCTTAGAGGGGTAAGGACTCGGTCCACTGGTCACTTGAGCTACACAAAATTAGGAACATGTGCTGGCAATTATTAACAAATTCCATCATAATCAGATAATGCAATTAATTGGATCAGCAAATTAAATGGCAGAATAATTCATTTCTGTAACCTTGTATAACATTTCAGCCTGACCTACCAAACCACTAATCTTCTATGAGCAGACAATAATCAATGATGGATGAATATGTAAACTCCTGAGAGAGGCCTTAGTTTTGTTCACAGAGATACATGGATACTTTCTTACTCCCAAAGACGGCTTTCCAAGGGTTCTGAACAATATAAGCCTATCTGCCGCTTCCCCGTACCTTTGTTTATTGTTTTCCCATTTACTGAGCTGTGGGTCTAGACACAGAGCTCGCAGAAGCACAAAACCAAAGCAGGTGTATACAGGTGGTGCTTAAAGGCTAGATGCCTAAAAAAATCAACATCACATTATATACCACTTCCCTGTTAGATGTCTTGACACAATAGTGTATGAAGAACACTTAGAACTATTTTCACTGTACAGTTCAGTGATAACTCAAAGAAATGGTCTAAACTTATGGGGTTAACTAAAGGTCAATACCAACTGGGACCAGAAGCAGTCAGGGTTCCAAATGACATTTTTATGTTCCACGTGACTATGTTTTTTGGAGTTTAAAGTGTTTAAAGAGTTTCAAACACAATCATCCCTGATATGGAAAAATAGCACCCTGCCATATTTTTTGTAATTAAAAAATCAATCATTTTAAATATGCTATACTATTTATTGGTATAATATTTTGATTTTTAAACAATATGGCATTTGTGAAGCAACTGATTGATCAATTAAAATATTTGTTGGAGTGATTTAAGTGTGAGATAGGCCTACCATCCTTTAAATATTTAGATCTTGGAGTTCATACACTTTTTTGGTGTGTTAAACCTTTGGCTGATCCCAGTTGTCAGGTCAGTTTATCCTATACAATATTTGGGAGATCAGATCTTATGTGACAGAATATGCCACTCAACTACTTGTGCAGGCCATGGTCCTTTCCCAATTAAACAATTGCAATGCATTGTTAGCTGGCCTACCTCCTCTGTAAGTTACTCTTCTATTCTATTCTATTCTATTGGCTTCCCATAGCAGCCATAATTTAATTGAAATCCCTCATTCTGGCCTACAGGACACTTACGGGATCTGCACCTTGCTATCTTAATTCCGGCCCAGCTCTTAGTCCTCTCTTGCCCATTGCGTACCTCTGATGAGTGTCTGCTATGTTCGCCTTCCATCAACACTAAAAGGTCAAGACTCTACCTCTATGATTCCTTTTAGTGGAAGGATTTATCTAATACTCTTTGTTCTAGCGATAGTTTTAGGATCTTCAAAAAGCATCTTGGTATCATCTCTTTAGAGTCTTTAGACACATTAGACACTAATTCATTCTTACATAGGTATGGTTTGTATATACAGTATTTATGGTTACTGTTATTATTCTGTTCAAATGTTATTCAGTCTATTACTAATTTTGATAATTGTTAATAATTGATAATATGACTTTACTTTCAACTGTTTCATTTCAACATTCATTTTGCTGTTAATGTAATGTTCATAGACAGCAATGTAACTCACTTTGGACAAAAGCGTTTGCTAAGAACTATACATGAACATTAAATGATTAAGTAAAGTGCTGTATAAATATCAGCTTTAATCTTCAAACAAAAAATGTATGTATTGTAATGTTTTTGTTTTATTTTCCTAACACAATACAGTCAACACCCATGTGCACAAAGGGGTACATTTTGAGAGAATGACATTTTCTAGCCATCCACTTTATATATATAGTCTTTTAGTAGCAATTACAAGTGTAAGGTATCTTGAGGATGTCTGAACAAGATTAGCATATTGCGAATTTGGTATTTTTGCCCATTCTTTCTTTCCAAGATGGTCTAACTCTGCCAACCAATAAAGACAACATGACTAGACTCCAATCCACATATTGAACAAAACAGATTTGATCAGATTCAAGTCAGGGCTTTGGCCAGGCCATTCCAAAATACTCCTCTTGTTTTCCAAGCCATTCCATAGAGGCCTTTGCCAGGTGTTTTGGGTCGCTGTCCTTCTCAGACATGAATGGTCACCAGAGGTCTCCTGCTGACTGAAACGACACAGACTTCTCCTCCAGGTTTGCTCTGTTTTGGGCTCCATCCATCTTGTCCTGCCCTGATGGCAACAAGCTTCCCTGTTCCTCCCCCTGCTGACACAAACAGCCCCAGGCTAGGCCCCTCCACCACCACCAGCACGCTTGACAGCAGGGGCTGGTGTTAACAGGCTTTAGGGCTGCATTTGGTTCGGGGCCAAACACACAGCTTTGCTTTCGGGTCAAATTGCCCAGCTTCAATAGCACTGGACCACAGTGTCCTCATCCAAAAGCTGTTTCGTCCCATGCTGTCTTGAAAAGAAAAAAACAATGGACACTTCCAACAAGTGGCTTCCTCCTAGTCTCTCTTGTACGGAGGCCAAAGAGGTTGTTGATAACTGGATCGTTTCTTCCTTCATTTCAACCAATAAGCTCTGCAGCTCTCCCAGTTGTTGTTGGCCTCTTGGCCACATCTCGAACAATTGACCTCGTTGCTCAGTTGTGGTATTTCGCTATGATGACCTAACGTTCGTAGTTGGCCTATATTTTTTTACCATTTTGATGCATCAAACTGTATTGTGTTACTAGGGGGTTTGATACAATGAACTGTGCTGTGCTACTAGGGGGGTTGATACAATGAACTGTTCTTAGCTGATGTGTATGACCTCTTATTTTAACCCTCCTGATAATATTATGTCAAAGTTCCACAAGAAGGTGTTTGGTCCTCATAAAAGCCGTACTGATTGGATCAGTAGCTCCGTATGGGACAGGATGTATACAACTCAATACAAATAGATTAGAAACTAAATCATTTACACCTGCCTAATGTGTTTAGTGTGATTACTTGACAAAACTGAATACTTATCTAAATCTCAACATTTAGATGATTAAGAGAAGAATCTTTAGGTATCAGGTTTCAAATTCCATTTTAAATTATGTTTATATTGGACTATGCTCCATAGCAAAATGAGAAATCATCTATGGGGGATGAATACTTTCTGAAAGCACTGAAAAATAATAGAGAAACTATCATTCTAATACAGACACATCCTATGATCAAACCACTGCATCTTAGTGTTTCACTACACATAGGAATTTGATATTCATTGTGGTGAGACATATATATGAATGCACGTTTTCAGATGTGGTCTTTCGCAAAATGTTTATGTTTAAATGGTGAAGATACATACATACATCACTTGGTGTGGAAAACTACAGTCTGACAGCTGTGCAACAAATATCTACACATGCTGCTAACAGAATAAAAGCAAACAAACTAGCAGAAATAAACGTTCACTAATGTAGTCAATGGGGCACACTGCTGCGCATTCGATTGGTGGTAAACAAGACGTATTGCCGCAGTAATCAAGCACTTATTGTGAGACATAATACAATCATTACCCAGGAAATGTCATAAGCCTCATGTTGTGCACTCCTGGACATTTTTTGAGTGTGAGTTTTGGAAGTGGAAAGAAAGACCATGTAAATTACCTGGCCACACAATTTAAAATGTGTGTATAAGCTCAGGTAAACATACGTGCATTTTAACACTGAATGCATGCTTTATCCAGATGTTTCCATGACATACCAGACAGAAATGTCAGCTCAAAACAGCATTACTTGACATCTAGATGCATTTAAATACACATGCATAGATGTGTTTACATGCTTCTTGTTTTATATTACTGAGTCTATTAGTTGGTACATGGCTTGTCTATAAACTTTGTAAAAATTACCCTGTGCTTTCAGAAATGACAACTCACTTATGCAAAATGTTTCACTTGGACTTCTTGAAACAGCAAACGTGTCACATTGTCTTGTTATTATTATATGTCAGGCTCCAGCTCTAACTCATGTACTCCTTCAAGCTGGGTCAAAGAGAGCCAATGGGCCACTGCTTCAAACAAGTGGTGGGTAATGATCTTAAAAAGCCCTAGATTTCACCATATTTACACATTTAGTCACAGGGCATGGCGGGTGTCGAACGCCTGGCCTGCCAACGTTGCGTCTGTAGTTTTCATACTAACGCTATAAATCTGCCAATTTGCAACCCAGCTGCATGCTCATTAGCTGCCATCCGTGGCGGTTCAGCTTCTTTCTGCTCATTCCACTAATCTCCTGTCTTTTCTCCATTTATTTGCCACTTTCTCTGCTGCTTGTCCACAAAACTACAGCACTACCCCTCCTAAGATTAATTGATCATCAATTTAGCCCTAATTTGGACCAAGTCAGGTGGTAAATGGGCTACTTTTACTTGATTGTTACTGAAATGTGTGCAAGTACATTGATAAATTTTGATTATTTATCAATTACGGCCAAATGAGGTAAATCTATTGAATAAATTCTAGCCTGATTGCCGTAATAGAGTTTGAAAATATCACTATTGATAATGATTCTGGCTAATAGTCTTTTTCCGGCCCTGGTTGCTGGCTTGTCGGAGTGACAACAAAGAATTCATTTTTCAGGAAATCATCTGTGTGTGCCAGGGCAATCCTTCATTAATCAGTTACATTATGGGGCTGCTCCTCAGTAATGTGTGTATCTTTGCTTAGAAAGCCTGAAACACTTTGTCATATTTTGTGTCAATTACCAGTAATTTTAATACATTTCCATCACAGCATTGTGTTTTGGTTAGCATATGCTACGGTAAGTGTCTCAAGTCTTCTTTATTTGAATCGTGTCACCAAATGAGAGTGACACCAGGTGTAGTGGCAGCACCTCTAGGACTCTGCATCCTACCACGACAGCCCTAAATCAACATGTTATCATGTGTCCAAAATATCAAGGGCCAATTAAAGCAATTACTACACAGGAATACATTCCCTGGAACAAACTGATTTCAAATTGCCTGACAAACTCTGTGACATAAACATGTGCAAACTAATAGGAATTGAGGTGGTTTCTTTTACAGTGCCACTTTACTTTCCCCTGCTTCTTCATAAAGGAGTTTAGTGGATTTGTGGAGGATTTCAAAAACATTAATTCAACTTTTAGTAAAAACCACAGCAGCTGGTGAGGTTAGGGTCACAATGTGAACTGACAGGGGATAGTGTGTATAATACAATGAGATTAGTTTCTAAGTTTAAATATAGCAAATGTGTATCTGATACCACACCATGTGATACTGTTTGTCACAAACTGTACTAATGTCTATGGACCCCAAAACTTTTGAAATTAAGAAAAACTTATGTAGTTTGTGAGTGTATTTTTTGCATAATTGTCTTTAGTAAATCAATGCACACATGTACACATTAAACAGAGACACCAATCTATATATCTTGCAAAATTGTCAAATAATCACCATTATGACCCTATATACAAGCATATCAATTACAGCCCACACATTCGTGCAATGTAAGAGGAACAACAGAAAAAGAATAAAGTTCCTTTCGCGGCTTTACAACGACGTGATTAATGTACTGAATCTACAGTAGGCTATTTTAGTATTTCATCGGAAAAACCTCGGTGTCTCCCTTTTCCCTGACCGTTGATTATTAGTATTTTCCTTGTTTTCCAAACTAATAAGTGCCACCATCAAGCAGTTGGACGCTCTTGGAGGCTGCAGACATGCTGCTTGCCCTAATTGATATTGAACGAGCCGCTGGTAGACGAGAACGGGGCCACTGCTGGATAATTTGCGCTTTAATCAGCGTTTGTAATGAGAGCTGCTGATTAAGGCTGTTTGGAAATAAAAGAGAGTTAAAAAGAACGTCTGTCAGGGTCCGGTGATAATTCACGAGTAATTGTTGTGATTAGAGAAAACTGGATGACTTTGGATCTTTCTAATGCAAACGGAACCCATAGGGCTGGCGGTGAGTTTTTATATGCTCGGATCCATGGATTGCCAACCCTTGAGAGATCCCTACTGAGCGCATATTAATAGTTCTGGACAATGACGACACAACAGTGGTATTCCAAGGGGATGGAGCGATCCATACGGAGAGGAATACAGAAATAAATAAGATTGGTTGCCAGACCTGGAAAGGTGAAATGCGATTTACGGAGCCTTTCAGAACCATGGACAGATCCACCAATGCACATTGCCTTTTCAGAGGACTCCTCGTCTAATTCAGATAATGAAAGCATAGGCCTATCTACAAATGTGTGGAGTCTGATGTCTATCTGATTAAAACATTTCTTAGGTTGGAACGTGTGTGTTAACATGGTTCGGCAATTAAGAAATGGTGGCGATGGTCAACGGGGCGTCGGGTATCAGCTGGTTGAGAGACGGTACGTGCCTTACTGACACACACACGCGCGCGCTCTCTCTCAGTGTGTGTGTATGTGTATGTGGGCGCGCGCCTATCTGTCTTTCTATCCATCTAGATATCTATCTAAAGCACCAAAACACACAAATTCAGAATAGCACTGATGCCCTTAGCTCAACGCGATGGCGTTGTACCAGTACGAGTCTGGTGTCCCGGGTAGGACCTGTAACGCTCTTAAAGCGCCAGTTTCAGCGGCAGATTAGCCCCATCTATCCGGTGTCAATGGCTGTCTTGTTGAGAAAATCGGTGAGTAAACAGGACTGACAGAGAGGGGGGCTTTGCTGATTACTCATACAAATAGACTGCAATGCCCCTCCGGGATGTCGACCCTCCCCCCTTCCCAGTCGGCGTCTCCAAGGCCCCCTGTCCTGGTGTTTCCACATTGTCCCGCCATCAATCATTCCATTGTGTCCTGGATGTTATATAGAGTCGCTTAATATCCCAACCTTCATCTCTTTTTACGTAGAGAATGATGCTCCACCAGGGACACGCGGCTCCGTGGTATGAGACCAACAGACAAGGCGACATAAAGTGATTTAAAGAGATGGCTGGGCGATAAAGGAGCGCCCTAGGCGTCTCACTTAAGAGGGGGGATTTAGAGTAGGGACGCACAAGCCAAAAATTCCCAACCATAATTAAACATGATTCCTGAAAGGCCTCAAAAATGGTTTGAGAAGTAAGCCAAAAATCAAAAGTGAAAGAAAAAGACAAGAATGTGTGCAATCGCTATTGATTTAATTTACACCATATAGTCCGGGGGAGTTCTTCCAATATCTCAGGTAAAGAGAAAAGGCTATTCCAACAGATGCTTGAAATGTGTATGACCTGTTGGGTAGAAAACAGAAAATATCTAATTTTTCTAGTAAGCAGCCGATTAAAACTAATTTATAGGGAAAGGTCTACAAAACATATCTTTTTTAATCTATTTTTTTTTTCGAATATGGAGGTTGAACATTTAACATTTATTTTTGAAACAGAAATATTATGTAACCTAGTTGAACCAACATGTTGTAATTGTCTAGACCTTTGATACGTCAGACATTTAAAGAATGTTAATTGTATGACTAAAGGCAGGTTCGTGTTGTCTATCCATCATAGCTGCATAGACACGAAAACATTGCGTGTACAGGGCCAGCGTCGAATTAGTAAAACTGCCGAATGCACTGTGCTTTTCTCTGATAAAACACCTATTGCCAAAATATGGGGAAACAGTATTTGCTAAAAACGTCAGCTAACCCTTTCACTCCTCGTGCATATTTGCGATCGTTATCGGTCTATTTCACTGCGCTCCATGCCGTGTCCTTTACCGATTCTATATCCAGTCAAAGACAACCTGATTTTCCCCTCTCTCTCGGACGGTGCGCGACTGCCTACATTTCTCTTGTGCTTTTGTGTGCTGTGGGGAAAAATGGAGACATCACTTTTATCGGGAAAGGTCCGCATTTATGAGGGTTTCTGACAAATAGGCAGCCTGCGTCCACGCATGGCTGAGCACTTTCATGCTGCACTTGGCTTGTGTACATAAGAGCTGCACCATTTCCACGGATGAAACAAATCACAACCAGGAGACATTTATAACGCTTTTCGGATTATGAGGCGGTTAAAATGTCTGTGACTGTGTAAGCAAACATAATGCATACGAAGACGACCTTGGGACTTTGGCAGCCTCACAAAACAACAGGTGTAAAAAGTTTTTGTTTATATTTTTGACAGACGTGGATGATTTGAAGAGCGCAGCATTGTAGTGTTCAAAATTAATCCCAAGGAAAAATGTACAGCGAATTTGTTGTGGTGCACAGGGTGTCAACATAAAGTGAAGCAAAACAATAACAAAGGCGCACATACACACACACACACACACACACACACGCACACACACACACACACTGACTTGAGATATACACTTTACACACTGGATAAATAAAGTATTTTTTTAGTATAGGTCTAAAACATGCTTCAGTAACATGCCATAATACTATTTACACCAAGGTGAGCACATTGGGCATGAAGTGTATGTGTCTCACCGCGGAGGCTACAGTAGCCTACAAGCTTTGCCGAGCTGTAATAGCCTTATAATGATTCTCTAATTCAGTGTAGTTCTGATTTTATGACACTTAGGCAACCGTAAAAATCTAGTGTTATTTCCTAAAAATAAAGAGGCTTTCAGAGGGGATTAGAGAAATATTGTATGAATTCCGGCTTAATTTATTTGATCATTCCACCTTACTAAGATTTGGATTGCTCAAATGTGATGACAAGTCCTCAATTTCTTTCATTATGTCAGCGGAATTAAACTTTGATAAAAATTCTAAGGGTGTGCTATGGTTTCTTAAATGAAATGCAATTTGCAGCTGAATTTGTTGTATCTGTCACAAATATCCCCAATTAGTGACGTAATTATTTGATAGTCTCTGCAATTACAGCAAAACTGGCCGAATGTGGAAATGTAGAGGGACCCCTAATTACTCTAAATTTATTAGTTTGAATATTTGCATAATGGGGAAATTGGTAGAAAATTGTGTTCATTCATTTGTGAAGAATCGTATGAATTTTATGAATCTGAAAGCTGTCCCTATTCACTTGGTGACATTCCCTGCTGATCCCACTGGTATGGGCTGGGTTATGGCCAAGTTCACTGCTCCGTAGATGGACATTACAGAACTCACTGAGTGCACTATATAGGCCATATGAAATGATCACTACTGATTATTGTAAAGTTAGAGCAGTGATTTATATAGTGGCCCATCTCAAGTCATGTATATCTGGCATGGTTTTCAATACGGCATTAAGCCTCAGACCTGGTGGAGGATAAAAAGAACCACTGGTTCCTCAGATGTGGGTTCTCTATATAAACCAGTGGCTAGAATCACACTGTTTCTGTGAGCTCCCTCTTTATCATCTTTGGAATGAAGGTAGCCTCCACACGGTCACAGATAGCCTATTCAACATTCTCAGTCATTGCATATAGGTGTACATTAATTACCTGAAAAGATTGCAATTGATTTCTTCACAAAATAAATTACAACTGTTTTTCATCACAAAAGTAATCAATTGAGAAGTAGCTGTATCTTAAATCTCATGCTGTGCCTAAATTAATAAATGAACATAAATAAATGAAATTACCTTTTTTTGAACAAATGATTAGTATCAGTATTTATCATTTAATCAGACTTTATCATTTGAAGTTGATTAAAAGAAAAAGAAAGCCTCTAGTGCTAATGTAATTTGTCATATAGAAGGGAATGTTAGATATTTCTTCAATCAGAAGGTAATGGTATTAACCATCTTTCCTTTAATGAACACAATTGAGTTTGTAAAAATCGGACATCCCCTGTTTCAGCAAAAGTACCGCAGAAGAAAGAGGAAGAGCAGGCATGACTGGCTAACTGTCAATTACACATTATAGACTTTATGAAAATTTCACATGACTGTATTTTCTACATTGAGTGCAATTTCTGCACATTCACATTCACATTCACACACACACACACACACACAATGTAAATACATAAACACTAAAACTTCAGGTTTGTTTTTTTATAATTACATGCCTTTCCCTTACAGATGCATATAAAAATCTGTTCACTTATAATGACATTTCTAAAATTACTGCTTGATATAACACTATTATGAGAGTAATGAGCCGTGCAGGTATCAACACCATCTTGACCTCCCCAACTCTTGGTATTCAATATGGCAGCCGGGAGTTTTGTAAAATTATCAAAATGATGCAAATCATTGGGCTTACAGTAAAGCATCCAGAAACTGCTTGATGATGAGACAAAAACCGAATTATGTCATTATTGAAATTGGTATCGATGATACAATAAAATAAAAAACAAGTGCACACACAAACATAATCTCTGTAATTTACGCCGGGTTATGAAAGTGAAAGCCATCCTCCTCTAGACGGAAGCCATAAAGCAAGGGGTCTAATGATTGTACCATTTCATGGGATATTACACCATAATGATGATAATCCACCCATCTACATCTGATTTGGCTTCAACCATCTGAAATTAACTTCCAGTGTAGCTAACCTGGTTAATTTATGAGGATCAGTGCCAATACTATCCTAATTCAATACGTGTTTACAGTGCACATTGCAGCACACAGTGCCATACATTACAGTGTACAGCTCAACTAACACCAGACAGAAAGATAGATTTTCATACAGAAAGGGACACATTTTGAAATACTGTATAGTGTACGTGCACATAATGTCTGTGGACTTTTGTTTTTGACTGTCAATATGGACAAATATGATACATAGAGACATACACACATGTGCACAATGTGTATGTCCAGACTCACAGACACACACACACACACACATACACGCACACACACACACACACACGCTTGCATGCCCAACACAGACATACACACATACACACACACACACGCAAAAAAGAAAACACAGCAGCTGAAAAACTGCGTATTTTACTTTCAGAGTTAATGGGAATAAAATACCTCAGTGGATGAGTGCAGATGTGTTTGATACAAATAGTCATTTTCCTATTTGCTGCCTCATTGAGCATGATGAATGATTGGAGTCAGAGAAGCGCCGTGATAAATGGCAGCACCTTGGCTCCATTGCATGCCCTATTGATTCTCCTTCTTTATTACTCCTACAACCCAGCTGGTTGCTTTGCTCTCCCCATATACAGTGATTCCTGTGGGGGGGGTTGGGGGGGGGGGGGGGATGGAGGGAGGTGGATGTGGTGGTGCTGGTGGTTGTGGAGGGGTGAGGGGTGAGGGGTGTAGTGGAGCAGTTGTGGTTTGGGGAAGGGGGGGTAGCTTTTAGTGGTGGTGGTGGTGGTGGGGGGGGGGGGGGTTGGTTCTTCTTTCTGAACAGAGTCTCCAACAGGAAAGGCAGGGGGATTCGAGAGAGGATGCTGGGGGAGCCGGGGAGGGGGTGGGTGGGTGTGTGCTGGGGGTGCAGAAAAATAAGTTTTCTCATTAGCAGAGCCCAGCAGTGTCTTCTCCTTTTTATTAAGAGCCCTGCAGGAGTGTCCAGTGGAGGACATCAGCAGGTGAAGCGAAGGAGACGGAATATTAAGGCCACTGCATTAACTGGGTGGCGCGTTTAAGATGGAAATGGAATTGCTAAACGCAAACGTGCCCATAACCACAGCCCCATGCATATTTGCGTTCATTTACACCACATGCTTGTTAAGAGATTGAATCAAAATTTGCCTAGAATGGATGCTTGTGGACTCGGTGCATTTATTTTTTCTTTCCACACATTAGTTTCAAAACTTCCCATCTAACCAAGGCTTGCAAGATATCACATCTCAGCGGTTTATTTGGAAACATTTAACATTGAATTCCAGAAGCATACTAACGGTATGTGTAAACACAACAGCACAACTTCTCTGGGGCGTCCACAGTTTCCCCGTATTCAGCAAACATGCAGTATTGACTTCAAACTCGGACCACCTCTACATCATTGTTAGCAGCGATGTTTGTCATTCCTTCGACAGGTTAATACACTGGAAACAGAGCACCGCAATGTCATGTTTTGATTTGTATTACTGTATATATTACTGCGTGTAATGATATCACATCTGTATTGTGCTTACTCTGATGGAGTCATTGCACAATGACATTTAGAGAGGCATGAAAGATGGCAGAGAGTGATGAGTGATCGAAGAGTCCAAGGTCACTGGCGGCCCTCTGCAGTCCCCTACAGACTGCATGCCAGGGAACTCACCGTTAGTGCCTCTAAAGGCATGCCAGTCGTCTCTTATGAATCGCCTATTAGGTCTACTACAAACTATACCTTTTGTGTTTTCAAAAGGTTTAATTAAAGTCATTTATGCTGTGTTTTTGTCTTCCTCAAAGACGTTGCTAAGGAAACCAAACGTTTAAGACAACTTTTCACTGACAAGTAAGTCTTTAAAATATAATAGATGCTATTTTTTTCCCTGACAGGTTCAAAAATAAATGAAATCCTCACCACTCTGGAGGCTGAGTGTGAGCCTATGAAGGGGCCAGTGACTCAAAGAGTGGGCAATCAAAACGGGCCCATCATGGGCTGATTCGGATGCCGGACTGGCTGAGTGGCAGGGCACGGCAGGGCAGTCATGGGGTGGAAAAAGATACAGCACACCATCATTTCCTCAGAAAGGATGAAATGATAAAGAGGAGATTTGCTGGATGTGAACAACTCCCATGGGGTGTGTGGTGGGGATACGATGGCAAGTGTGGCCCGGCATTGCTTTGAAAAAGAGATGCTCTTCTTTTGAATTGCGCACACACACACACACACAGGCACAGGGAGAGGGAAAAAATGAGGGAAATCTGAAAATGAACGCTGGACATCCAAATTGCTCTCCCACGTTAGACGCAATTATTTACGCAGCAAGCTCTATTTGGAAAATGACTGTGTTAGTCTTCCTGTCAGCCACCCCATACATTATCCCATCACGGCAACCAGACACCTGCATAAAGACTGAGGGCCCTCGACTTAACTCATACCTTCATTTTTATATGTCTCCCCTCCCAAGCCCACCTGACTAAATTGCAAATGGTACAGAAGATTGGTGTAGCAAGAAATAATGAAGCACCGCAGCCCATGGCAATGTAATTACCTTACACTATTGTTCCGAATAGCTATGAGGGTAACGAAAAGATGAATAGTGAAAGTAAAAACCACTGACCCTTCAAAGTCTAATTTACATTGTGCATTCGCCTGACCTTGTTATAAGATTTGGAAAGGTAATAATTTAGGGGCATTCGGCAGGCTTGGTGAGTGATGGGTGGGTTCATGCGCATTGGCACCAATCTACGGCGCGAGGGGTGATGGCCACCAGTGGTCCAGCCTGGTTTGGTCGATGGGGTCGGTGATGGAGACGCCCGATGGGGCAAGTCAGAGATGGGAAGGGAGGTGGGGTGGGGGTGGGTGGGTGCGGGTGGGGGTGGAGGTGGGGAAGGGGACAGGGCCTCCTGGTGTGCTGGAAGGGGGGGGGGGGGGGGGTGGATGGTAAGACGAGGTGCAATCAAGCCTATCATCCCAACCCCTCCCTCTGTCCGGTTGACCTGGCTCTTTTCAGTTGACGCCGTGTTTTGGCAAGCAATCATTTCTCCCACCATGGGTCACTGTGAGACAGTGAGGAGTATTACGGCCCTCTGAAATGACCCCTGCGAAGATGCTGAGAGGATACTCGGGGGCGAAGGTAATTTTCCTACCTCTCTCGCCAGCACTGGATGAGGCAGAGGGATCCGAGCTCCGTCATCTCATTATATGTTGCCTCCAACTGACAGTCCCTCGGATACCATCCACCTGAAAAGCAATGGCACTAATCAAAGTTGACACTTCTGAATGTCCACACAGACGTCCACACACATACACACGTCCACACATACACACACACACACACACACACACACATACACACACATACACACACACACACACACACGCACGCACAAATAGAAATTTGCTAATCAAAAAGTGTGTTTCCTGGGGTGGTCTCCTGAGAAATCTGTAAGGAGAAATTGGAATAATTTATTAGTTTGCAAGTTTCTGTTGACAGTTGGTCCCAGGCTATTTATCTCCGTAATGGAGAACGTCTTCTGTATGCCAAAATTGACCATATCAAATAGCTCTTATCAAAAAATCTTGATATCTTGGCTGTGCCTTTGTCCCATGACATCCAACAAAGTTATCTAAATAATGTAACAGAACCTAACGTCTCAAATTGGCAAGATTCATTTTTCGAGAGTAACGGGTGCTCTATTAGGGTGAATATGTACAGCGATGAAATCCTGACATGTGCACAGTCAAAAGAAGTTTACACACAATTTAATGAGAGCTTCGTATACATAGACAATGGCAAGCAAACCACACATATATATATATATATATATATATATATATATAATGAAACCACACCTATGTAGATTACTTCACACAAGTCTCGTAATTTAGCTTGGACATGGTAATTCATTCATGAATTCATGGCTTGGATATGGACTAATTCACCACTTCTGCAATAATCCAAACAGTTTCTTTACCAGTACGAAGGTCTTGAGGTATCTCAATGATCAAGGTGCAAAAAAGTTTCTCACCAACAAACATCTTTCAACTTTGAAAATTGAAGCTTATTATGTTTGATGGTTGTGACTATATAATACAACCACAAGTGGTGGAATGTCAGTCGGTGTAATTGCGGTGTCTTGACAAACAACGGTGAAATGCCATTACGCAAAGAGGTAAACCAGACACCTCTTCACAGGAAGGCCACAATTCACGTTGAAATTCGCGCACACACACACACACACACGTTTCGCTAAGGGCCTTTGCCTCAACACTCTGCTAAGCTGTTTTGCAATTCAAATAACTGCACTGCCAATTAAGCCTCAGATTAATGGAATGTTTTCTCCAGCATCCGCCATAAAGATGGGCGAATATTTGGATCATTATTTTGCCTTTATTACCCATTATATTGATGGTGACTGTCATTACAGGTCTGTCTGACAGATTTGATACGATGGCAAACCTGAACTGCTAGCACTTTCTAGCTTTTGCTTGTTTCCTGGGAGATTCTCTTTTGATGGATTTTGACATTTGCGTGAATGTGGTGAATAAAACATTTTGACAATCACTAATAAGGCTGATTCAGTGTAAATTGCATTATAAGTATCAGTTAATATGTTTATACAACTAAATCCTGCATTATGCAGTCTAGAGTAAGTTTCACTTTATAATTCAGTGGCTTTTATTCTCCACTCCATTGTGATGTCATCCCAGTGCTGGTCCTATTCTGTTTGGATGGCCCTTCCTAAACAATGACCCAACCATCTGTTGACACTCGGCCGGCAGTGAGGAATACAAATAGCCTTAGTTTCGGGGTTAGTGCTGGGGTCAAAGAGGGGATCAGAGAACATAGTTTAGAATTTAGTCGACAAATTTGTTGAATAATTGTTAAATAGCAATTGATAGCCTGTTGACTCACCATGATGGGTCAATAAAATAAAGCCTAATGCTCATATGTTTAGCAGTTAGACAAATACACATCAAATACACCTCAAATACAAGTCTTAACATATTATGATAAATCCTTTTTTCAGTTTGAAAGCTTTCTGAAATGCATACTCAATAGCAGAGATTAAATGTTACAACCTTTCCTCTTCATTATTAACTGTTGACAAACCCTAAACACCTATCCAGACTGTTGCCTGAGTTACCTAAACCAAACCGAAGGTGTATACTACATTTTGTAAACAAATCTATTTGCTCTTCCCAAATACAAATAGAACAACTATAAAGCTTGCATAAACCCTTGGCTTGTTTCTGTGAGAACTATGTATTTGTTGAACTATTTGTTTTTAAATAAAACACTATGCTAGACTACGTTCCAAGCCTATGTTGTGTTTTCCAGCTATAAGACTGAAGGACATTACACCTTATGCTGTCTGCCTTGCATGTCTATTTGGACCACTGCCTACAATCACCTTCATAGGGGTCTCTAAAGTAACAGCACTCTGCCTAATTAGTATGCACTATCAATTAACAGATTTAATAGCCGGTAGTTTGATTAGATTCTCCGTGGCAGTGGCATGGCTAAGGCAAAATGAGGAGACCTCATCACCCAGCCACCTCTGAGTTCTGTGTTTAACAGTCTGTTTCTGTCACTGCTGTTCCCTCGCTCACCCTCGCTCACTCTCTCTTTATCTCTGTTTCTCTCTCTCACCACACACACACACACACACACACACACACACAAACACACACACACACACACACACAGCAATATCCCCGCCTGCCTGCACACACACACACATACACACTCAGGGACACACACACGTACATGTGCACGCACATAGTGGTTCACTAATCCACTCCTCCTCCACAGTTTTCTAATTAATGCATACATATGGTGGAGAATAGATTGGAAACAAGGCGCTGCTCCCATTTTAAATAAACCTTCACCATCTAATGAGTTGGGCCGCCATGGCTAGTTTGCCACTAATTGTGCTTTTTCTTAATGAGACACTGCCTCCCCTCTCTCTGAAATGCTTTCTAAAAGACTGTGAAATGCTTTCTTATGTAACTGAATAGAACACGTTTCCTGTCATTAGCAGAACTGGGAGGGGTGGGCATGGAGGGTGGCTCGAAGAAATAAAAAAAAACATTCATCCTGATATTCTGACATTTGCATATTATGACATTTGCTTTACTTTAATTGTATTATTTACTTGCGGGAGGTTCCTCCACTGTGTTGACATTAAGGTACTAACTCTGGGGGGTGGGGGGGGGGTTAAGGTGAATAAATAAAGAAAGGCTTAAGTAGGGATCTGCATCAGCTGACTGCATGGATGGCTATGGGCTACACCATGGTGACTGACAGCAGTGGTCTCCGCATCCATCAAAGTCTGCTTGACAGCTGCGCGCCACGGAGACAACATCATCAGCAGACGCCAGAGGCTAGCAGACTCATCAGGGATGGGTGGAAGTCAACCCGTAATGGCTGCGGGACTAATGAGACAGAAAACTTCTATACACTGACATTCATGCATTCGGCAAAACACTATGGAAAGTGGCTGAAAAGTGAGAAGAGGGTTTAGAGATGAGCAGTGTGCGCACTCCCTGGGGATGGAACCCAACACCTTCCTGTTGGTCGCACCGTGCTTTATCTTTATGGGTGAGCACAATCCAAGCTGCTTTAAAAATACTGCATCAATAGCAAATACTAATCCATTATAGCGCACACAATGAAAAGGTGCATTTTTTTAAAAATGCTGCTAATGTTCACATCATTATGTATTTCATTGATCTGCTCTTTGATTTCCAGTCACCTTACAAAACTACTATTGCTAACAGCAAGGCATGAATACTCTTTTTGTTCACACCTTTATGAAGGATTTTATGTAGCAGCATCCATAATCCTGCAGTCATTCTGCATGAGGAAAGCATTGGTTAGGTTCCAAAACTATAAATTAGACTGTCGACTGCAGACTACAGGACTATACGATTATGCCTCAACATACATTTTTGTGATAAATTGCTCCTTCAAACAAGTTTATCCCTTTCTCTCTCAATTCATGCTATTCCTAGAGCAGGTCCCTACCATGTCACAGTGCCATTGTCAGTGTGGTAAGGTGGGAATTAGAATTCATAGTCATCAGTGCATGCTACTTTGTGTCTCACACTTTAATTGGTTTCTTTTTTTCATGAAATAGATTGATAATATACATATAGGCTTTCTTTTTGTTTGAATGTGAGAAGCTTATGTGATCTGTGAAAATTGAACTTGAGCATGAGGCCAAGGGCTGTTCAATACAGATCATGTGTAGTATACATCATAGTTGTGTCGTGGCCTTTGCTACCCCAAATTAGCACAAATACTGTGCTAAAGTAGTAGTGAATAGAAATGATGCCATGTGCCTTCCCTATATACTGTGATTTACTGTGTATATACCCTATATTGCTGTTCATACTTTTACTGAAATATGCACCATCTATCTTAAAGCATTACAAAGTTAAATCTGTTTATGTTAGATCTCTCTCCTCATCAGCCAGGTTTGAACACAGTGATTAAAATAAAACAAAACATCCATGTCTTTTCAAAATGCAAACCATTCTAGAGTAATAATACTGTTTGAATAGTCATGCCCTTAACTGCATCACATGTTCTCGCGGTGTACATGAGGTGGCCATGCACATGCTTTAAAAACTTGTGACCATAAGCAAAGTGGACAGAGAAGAATGGCAGAAGCCTGTTTTCAAAATCACAGGTCAGTGAGCGTGCGCATGTTTAGAATAGCGAGATGCAAACGCATGTTTTGGACGGATGCACCAGTGACTATCCTCATAAATTACAAATTTGTGAATGTTAAAAGCAATGTAGCTTTGGTGGATCAAAACAGCCCCCCCCCCCCCCAACACACACAAACACACACACAGACACACACACACACAGCACCCCAGTGTCCTCTTCTGCCAGTTGAAGTGAAGCCCTAATTAATTAATACCAATAAGAGTCCTCATAAGGTTTTTACAGTTTACTGCAGAATGGACAAAGAGATGCTGTTAATGAGGCAGTATTAAGCAGCCTGCTGTAGATTAAGCATTATGGGCTGTGTTGAGGAGCCACTGCAGACAACACTACCTGGCTCTAATGAGGGGGAAAGCAAAGATGAAGGTGAAAGCTGGCTTTACAGCTGGCATGGTCATCACATATGGGTTTGGACCATCCAGCATTGGCCGGCTGCAGTACTCTACTTCAACGTGAGGTTCTTTAGTAATCCATCCATCACTGTATAAAAAAAAAAAAACCCTGAGTGATTGAGTGAAGAATTCATAGTTTTACTGCTCTGGATTTCCACAAACATAGGGACTGTGGTGCTACCTGGGTGACCTATAACGTTAGCGAGGGGCTGAGTCTCTGGCATTAAAATGCGAACGCGTGCATATTTCCATGCATTAAACTTTATGAAGCATTTAAGCCACCTTCCTCCAAAGCTGTAAATCCTAACGGTCCCATTTGATATTTACACCTACCACCTTTATACAATGACAGTACTCCAACGTCATTGTTTCACTAAAACTCTTGAATATAAAATCTCTCTTTCCCTTTCTCTCCCCCACTCTCTCATTCCCTTTCTTTAGCCTATTCCATGTGTGAAAGCAGAGCAGGCAAACACATTAGAATGCAGACTCCCTCACATGCATACACACATACGCACGCATACAGACACACACACACACACAAACAATTTCTCTTGAAATCACATGACAGGAGTTGTTCAAGTGTGCAGATAGGAGGCCAGCATGCGTTTTCAAACCCTCCTTTGCATACAGCCTATTTACAGTCCGTCCACACTGGTGTATATTTCATTGTCCAAACGCTTAATTTTGATTTATTGTCCACACATAAATTAGAAAAATATGTTTTAAAATTCCCATCAATGCACCATGGCTGATGTCAAGGGATTGGCTGATATTTAACATGTCAGAAATACATATTGGATTAGTGTGCTTTGTTTCCCCACAACAGCAGGTGTTTAATCACAGCTGATGGCTAGAGTTAAATATGGTAGGACAGCCAACCCCTCCCCTGAAAAAAAATGTATTCAAGCACATAAACAAGCGAAATTCTCTCCTTAAATGAATACAAAATCACTAAACGCCAGAATTTGCATTCATCTGGTGTTGTGTGGATTTAATGCTGAGGTTTAATGAGGTAAATGAGAGAAGAAACTTGAATTTAGTTACGTTAAACGTGTCTGATGATGCACATCTTTAAGTTTTGCGTGTCCTGACAGGCATGGATGTGTATTTAGCAAGACACGTTGCACAGCCTACCATCTTGCCTTCAGAGTCAATGCAGTAAACATATTTTTTTTCTTCTTCACAATGCGCCATTATAATCATCTCTGCCTTGGCGCCGTGATGATTTTGCCAATACTCGTTCGCTCATTGTACACCGATATTTATTTTCCACAGCAGAGAAATTATGAGACTTTTTTCATCCGGCTGCTTGGGAGAAGACATTTAGGAGAGCAAACATTTTCAAGGTCAGCCAGTGAACTGTAACAAGTCGCAGAGATTCATGGGGAAAATTGTGCGTTGTGACACAGGCCCCAGGTTTGATTAAAAGGCAAAGTAATGGGTTTTAACAGACGCGATGCGAATGTAGCCAGACCCTGTTAGCTTTTTGCAAATTACTTAACTGAACAGTGATGGCAATAAGATTGTGGTGCGGTAGAAATGGAAAGGAGACCTCTACGCCTTTGTGTTTTCTAGTGCGCACCAAACAAATTACACAAGCTAATAGGCTCTGCGCGGGGACTGTTTTCAGGGAATTCAAATGCAGTTCCATGAGGTTTGTTTTTCGCTCCCTTTCTATCTTATGCGAGATTGGTAAAATGATGAAACCACTGGCTGCAAAACATAACATTAACATTTGCAGCTCCTGGAAAGCAAATTCGCACATTTACGAAATAAGGAGGCCTTAAATTGCGAGCTTGCTGCTACATGGGTTTAAATTTGTTTACATAATCAGATAACGGAGTGCTACCAAATGAAAACCAGAGAGCAGAACTGCGAGACACCGACCTGAGGTTTTCGCCATCAGCATGGGAGCCAGGAACACAACGTGGTGCATTTAGCCGAGAAAATATGGCGTGTCTGTTCCATCAACCAGGCCTGTCTGAAGGCTGTTTTTCATGCACTGTGAACGAGAGCACAAGGGACCACACTCTAAAGTCACACAATCAAAAGTGATACTGCTCCTTCAGTTGGTAGGTTAGTTTCCAACTTAAAACGTAATGTTTAGGAACCTTATCTCCAAAGAGCAGAATCACAAATTACCTTTGGTAAAATAGGATAGGGCTCCATATAATTTCACAGAACAGATATTTGATGATGGGCTAATCACTGTTAGCTTGCCTTGGAGTTTAGTAGGCTATATCTTAAAGGATACATCTCAAACACATGTCTTACTGCCTGTCATAAATGATTTCCCTATACTGAGGAAAGGTTTAAATATAAGGATGGGCACAATTAATAAAGATATGTTTTAGTTTTTATCATAGCCTACTTTGGGTGAGGTAAGTGGGGGGAGAGCTTATTGTCTTTGTTGTTTTATTACACATGGAGACACAGACCTATCCAAAATGACATTGTGACCTTATAGGTATTGAATTCAGTTATTAAATTATCCATGTGTGAAGGCTCTTTCTGTCATCAGGACTCGTAACAAACAATGGGAAAGGTCATGATACAACTCTGGAGAACGTACTGCAGTGCATCACTATTCTTAGTGTCTTAGTTGTGACAATAACACATATAATGCATGTCATGAATGTTCAGATACAACATTACAAGCACATACATATACTCAAATAGCAGTTTAAAGTGTGGCATTGATCACTTTATGGCACTTTGCTGTTATATATAGAAAAAAAGGTAAACACTGGCTCTATTTGGCTGTTTAGTTGAGCTCTACAAGAAAACATGAGAAGGGCAGTGGTGGTGGGAGGAGATGGGGGTACTTTTTCTTTGCCATTGTTGAATTTCTAATTGGCCCCTCATTTGTAATATATGTAATATTGTTTTGAATCCTCTTGGTGAATGTGGCAGCCATTTCCTTCATCCACCACATAATAGATGTGATGTATTCATCAGATATTACATCCAGAGAAATCATTTTTGGTGAGGCCTGCACTAATCAAACCGTCTCCAACTGGCATAGGCCCTCTGTAGCTCTGGCATGCAGATGGTGATGAATATGTCTTCATAGAAATACTCCATTTTGAATGGTGTGGTAGAGTATGTTGGATTTATTTATTGTTGTTATCTGTAGTGGGAGTCAGCAGCTGTCACGATTTACATTAGGTGTGGTGTGTGGTGCTGTGTGCATTATTGTGTATAATTGTTGTCTGCAATACTGTCATAATATGATTTTGTTTCGACACTGAAACAATAACTATGGAAGTTATCGTCAATTGCCCATTCCATTAACAGTTGATTAGAAAAGCTTTCTTTTGCGTACAATACACACAAACAATAAACCATGTTGGCCGGTTAGTTCACATTGACTTTTATGTTTGAAAATTCCCAGTGTTGATGATGGACAATGTACCAGACATGCTCGTTCAAATACAGTTTACACTTTAAAACATTTTTCTGCTATGCATCTCAAAATAGAGCAAAATGAATAGCTAAAACTGAACTGTTTATGAAGACCTCTTCAGTTAGACACTCAAAGAGAAAGAGAAAATGGCACATAATGGTTTCCATTAAAGATAAATAAAATGACAAATAATAATAAATAAAAAAATCAACAAACATAACACTCCCAAAAATCCTAGAATTTTGTTTTCATGGTGGATGGGGGGATGTGGTGGTGGGAGTGGACAATGGCCTGTCAGTGGCCTTGGCAAGGGCTTAATTGACACCGGGCTGGCGGTCCCTGTTTGCACATTAATCCAGGCCACAATTAGATGTCAGCGAACAGTGTTTCTTTTGATGATAGCCCTGGGCTCTTGCACTTGAAGCCCTAATCAGGAGTGTAAACTCTGCTATATTTCAATTTGGAGGAGCGCTGTTCCGCTAAGAGGTTCCTGGCATGGTGATAAATAAAACGCCTATTTACTCTGTTGCCTCTCTTGGACACCTAAATGCACTCTTTTTACCAGCCCCCTAATCATGGGCTCCATTTAAAGTGGCCTGTAAATCACGTCATCTCCAAAACTGGTGATTAGTGAAGTCATTTCCCCCCGTGAAGTCGGACGATAAATGCTCTTCCCCTTTTATGTAAAAAAGCATTAAGACACCGTGGAAGTGGCATGCACAGACGCTGACATGTCTGATGTATAGTGGGGTAGCTTGGTGTGTTGTTGAATAGACCCACGTGCTGCAAATGTGAAGGGTGGCAAAGATTTACAGAAAATGCATATCGGAAAAATGTGCACCCCCATATACACACACACACACACACACACACACACTTTTAAATGAAATGTTTCTTGGTTTGAAGATTTGTTTCTATGTGTGTAGGTCTGTCAGTGTTGTTTTTTTTATTTGATTTAAATCTCATTTTCCACGACTGCTCTCGTAATCCTTGCTGGAGTTGGTAGTAGAGCTAATCTGAGCATACTCTTTATTCAAACTTTTTTCAGATCACAACTGCTTAAAGACCTCGCCAATTAGAGACCTGTCACTATCAATTAGCCCCTCTCAATCGTGAGTCACCAGGGGGTTCAGAGTAAACAAAGGAAAGTTTTTAAATGTCAATTCTTAAAGGCTGACATTGACCGCAGTGTCCCTTAGGCCCACTATTTCTGGTGAGGTTTGGAGAATTAGCTCAGGGAAGGCAAGAAGGGCTAAAAAGGACAGATGATGTTAATGTCTTTCCCCCCCCCCCCCCCCCCAGCCAGAACAAAAGCATCGTAGACACACTTTTAAATGAGACACACATTTCAATTTAAATACCCCCCCTCCCACAACAGTCTGTGGCCACCCTCTACCTGCTTAATTGTTTGAGACTCATCATTGGTGGAGAATCCTCTCACACTCCACCATCTACATCTGTGATTTAAAACTTTGACATTGCACTCATTCACAGGAGAAACATTGAAGAATAATGTGTGCTTGTGTAGGGAGTCTGTGTGGTCTTCACACCTTGAGCAGAGCGGATACGTTAATGATGGAGTGGTGGATTGGTGGTGGTGGGGGGGTACGCTCATTTAGAGAAGAAGGTTCCTTGAACCTTCTTAGCAGCTAGCGCTTGGATTGTTTTGTTCTGTGGTGGATTTAAGCCTTAATTGACAAAAAAATTCGCTGAAGGTATTATTAGCCCCTAACACGAGTGGGCTATTAAGGAGACACAAGGGGCTAAATGAGCTCTTGAATTACTGAATGATTGCACCCCTGAAAGATTTAAGTGACAATGTGTCAAAACAAACATCCACGCATATAGCACAGGCATATTGTTAATTTTTTTTTCATATCAGTATGTTTTTGCCCATGTCTCTGTAAACGTTGCACCTCACTATGGCTGTTTAGTCTTACACATAAATAGTCTCTGGCTGAACATTGGTAGTACGTGCTTTTATGTCCATTTTGTTTCTTCATCTAATTGGCTGTCAATAGTTCCCTGATTTGAAAGCAAAATAACAAAAAGCTCCCCCTAATAAAAAGAGCCTTTCATGTGTCTGAGAAAGCCTGGTAGTCATTCACTGGCATTCAGGTTAGCGTTAAGCAAAGATCTAATATAAAGTGGGGTTACCACAGACAAGAGGCACTTCACACACTGGCTTTTATTATTGGATAGACATAAATGTTGGGCCTCTATTAGACACCGGGAACTGAAAACCAGCTTGAAAAGCCTGTTTCAATTTATCAGCCAGAAAATTTTGAATAAATCACCAAGCTGGCTTTATGGGGTCCTCTCAAAATGCACTACTTCCATAGGGCCATGGGGTTGCAACACAAAAAAAGCCCTTTCTCTTTCTTGATCCAATATTCTTTCATGTTTTTCATTATTTTTCTTTCTCATTCAAATGGAAAATACAATTAGAATGGTCTGTGGCTTTTCCCTTCCCCTCCCATCTCTCCCTCTTCTCTTGCCGTCCTCAGGTTGGGATGTGAGTACTTCCTTTCACTAAATGACTTGAAATAATGAGGAGTCCCCCCCCCCCCCCGTCCCACTTTTTCCATGCGAGCTGCCTGACAACCGGAGTTGTGCCAGGGATTCAAAAAGGCACTCAACGGCGAGCAGGCATCCTCTCCTCGTCTCTCTCTGTGTGCTAGCCCCGCTTCGTCTTTGCATTGTGCACTAACCCTTAATTACAGTAAAGGGGAGTCGAATCCCTCCGCGCCCTGGAACAGGAGAGAGACGCAGGCCCCCGGTATACGTGGCCCACCCCGCATGCACCTGCACTTTGAGTGTTTATATTGAGGTTGAAGTACCCAAAGTCAATGAATGCAATCAAAACACTCACCGGTGGCACAATGGCAACCAAAAAAGTTGTGTTTGTTCGCACCGTAATAGCCTTCCCTCAGTGCGACTGGCTGGAAGTGTTCCTTTACCAGACTAGTGGAGAGGATCTCACGATTAATATTAAAAGTATCACTTGGAGATCATTTTCATGGGGGCCAACAGTAAATTAATTTGGCCTAGTAATATTCATGGCCAGATTGTCATTTATTGAGTTTATTTGAAGAGGGTAATTAATAGCTTCTGTAAATACATTTGGCTGATGTGCTGTGCAGTGGGAGGTTAATTGGGCATGAGGAAACTCTAATAATCAAAAGGATTAAAACAGCAGGAACTGAATACAGCCCCTTGGAGGCTTATTAGAAAAGGTAAACGGCTTGTCTAGGATCCACTTCTGTCGACAGTCATTTCAGAAGGCGAGCAAAGGTTGTTATGCCCTGTGAAATTAACCCTCTACTCCATAATAGTCTTAAAACCCACTGTTTCTGTATGCAAATCTGCATTGCAGTGCTTGAAGTGGGCTGGAACACACCGGAATACAGTTCCGGCACTTCTACATTTTTGTCCTTAGCGTTCCTATACACTTTTTCTTGCGTTCCACTACTTCTCACATTGCTGATACCCAAATAATTAATGGACGATGCGCAGGCATACGAGAGCATTTCTCGCTGGATGGTGTTTTAAATCCCCCAACATCATCTTCCTGGCAGCACTGCCACCATCGACTTAAGGCACCTAATTCTAAACTTAACCCTAACCTTAACCCATGCCTAACCCTATGCCTTCCAGGCAGCGCTGCCTTGAAGACAACGTTGGGGGCTTAAAACACCAAGAAACAGACTTCTCACAGGGTTGAGAAGTAGCTCACCTCTCACCAGCCAATCAAAAAGTAAATAGCCGCCTGACATCCAATCAAAAAAATAGCATTCGTTGTATCTGGGTAAAATTCCAAAATAGATGATCCCGTGTGCAACCACGTTATCGATGCACAAACACAAGGAGTGCTGTCAAGTTGAAAGTGAAAGAGCCAGATCAGATGAATACGGTAACCTCTTCAGTTTGTTAATTTAGATTTTATATTTTCTGAACGAAATTACTTGCCTGATCAAAATGGTAATGAAAACAGACTGATATGGGGGAATATAGGCCTAACCACATTTGTGCTAAATTTGTGCATATTACATTATGCATACAGTTCTGCGTCCATCTCCAAACCCACTGTTCTCGGTGTAATATCTCACGAACTAAAGCATTCCGCTATACAATAAAGTGTTTCTGAGTAATCCGGTTTTGAAATTAAAGCACATTTCTACATGGTCTATGGTCTGCAATTGTAATGTAATAGCAACCCAAAATAATTAACTTCTTGATCTTATCAAAGAATCAAAAGTTGGTCTTGTCATGCACAGATAAATTGTGCTTTTGGGTACATGGCATCTGCACATATATGCAAGAGCAGGTTACTTCAAGTGAAAAATGTAAAGGCACATTCTTGATTCAATGGTTCAGTGACAAGACTTAAGTCAATAAAGC
The DNA here is from genome assembly GCF_018492685.1 of Alosa sapidissima. Lineage (NCBI taxonomy): Eukaryota > Metazoa > Chordata > Actinopteri > Clupeiformes > Clupeidae > Alosa > Alosa sapidissima. The sequence continues at coordinate 19,288,191 of NC_055964.1, forward strand.
AATTCACAGCCTAATTAATAAAATATGTATGTCACTCAGTACATATATTCTTGTAAATTGCTAAGGCATAGACTATCCCATCATCATTATTCTTGTATTGCTAGATTCCAGACAATCCCTCCTAACAATGAATAGTTATTTCTACTGGCATGCTTCCTGGTGACTTCCTGGTGCAAAAGCTCATTGATATAAACACTGACATAAGAGACATATGCAAGTATTACCACATTATGCTTTCTCAGATGGGTAAAAATCCTTGACAGTCCTGAAAAATAGAACAAAAACAAGATATAGAATATATAGCCCTTACAATAACAAATCACACTGTCTAGGTCTCAAAGGTCTTAAAACTTCTTTCCAGAAGTCATTATTTAAGGGTTTATTTTTAAAAATGTTCTGAGCTACCAACCTTTTTAGGTAGCCAGGGGCACAAATGGGTTCCAATTTATGTTCTACACAGTGATATATGCAAACAATTCAATTTGAAAATGGTTCAAAATGTTACAAAATACTTTACTAAATTCATATTTTACACAGCAGCATCACTAAGCACTTTAATTGCTCAAAAATAATCAAATTTAACAAAAAATAATTGTTAAATAGACCAACCTATACTAAATTATGTACTGTAGGCTATTATTAAGTATGCCATTTGTGTAAATTATAATGAAATACAGTATGCTGCTTGGAAAATGATTCCTTCACTAAATACATTTATATCATATATAGACGCATCGCAAACCATTGTTTTTCATTGTAGAAATTTCAAATGTGATAACGATTTACACAGGGCGGGCGCTAGGGTTGTATTCCACAGTACACACCATGGCCCAGGGCGCTAATTACCGGTGTAGGATGCAATGCCTAATCTCACTGCCTTCGGAATAACTGCTAAGAACAGTGCGCCTATTACTGTTAAACACCTGAAAAATATTAAGCTGCTGTTTTCTTTTCATGACTAGCACTACGCTTGAATGATTTATGCCTGAATGGAACGTTGCGTTATCATGTCGTGTCAAAGTTACACCAATCATCATCTTCTAATGTATCCTTATGTTGAGATGTCCATTTTCTTTGCCCTAAACATAGGCTCTCATATTTGCGTGAACTAAGCATGTTTCAATTAAGACAGTACACAAGCTATTTTTATTGTAGTAATATTGAATGATTTCATGGATAAAGGCTGAAAAATTGTACGCACAGTGCGTACAGGATTACGGCTGGCGGCGCCACTGGATTTACATATGCCAGTTGGCATACTAGGTAGCACCATCCCCCCCTCCCCCTTTGTGAGATGACAGCAACAGTGTCTGAACTGCTTGCTGTCCTGAACTGACCCAGATTTGGTGAAACCGTTGCCAGGTCCGGACTGGATACTGGTTCAGAGATTGTCGCAGTTATCTGTTCCAGATTCAGTACATGATTTTTAAAAATCCACCTAAAATGTGTTGGTATTAACACTGTTACGGAGTGGAGTCTAGATTGCACTGGGAAACCTGTGCACGCTGCAGCCACCATACAGCACAACAGACAGACTAACAGAGGACTGGGCCTGATTGTCCTCTCTTGTAATGGACGGTGCAACCCCCCCCCCCCCCCCCCCCCTCCATAGGTGTGTTTCCCCCTCGCCTGTCCATCCAAATGCTTTTTCAGGGACTTCACCTCAGTCAATTATGTGATAAATTACACTAATGAACAGAACATAGATGCCTCAAATTAACCAAGTGGCTATTAAACAGACCCCTTTCGCTGTGGTTGTCCACGTCACTGGTGGTCAGTGGAGGGAGGTGTTAAACTGTGGCACAGAGCATGTAGTGATCAATCTCCACAGGGCTAAGTGGGCTAATTCACATGACTGGCAGAGAGACTTAATGAAGTGAGACAACTTAAGGTAGAAGTACATGAGTGTTTTGTCCATAAAAATATATCTGATTCCCAATGATGGAATGTGTCCTTTTTAACCACACCTATTACGGCTTGTTTTGTCACTCGAATGTTGAGCTTATTCACAGATTAAAGATAAAAAATCTGTTTCCTGATGTATACACTTTTGCACGCTTAAAACTTTCACTGTCTCAAATCTTGAATTAGAAAACATGCCTTTTAGTTTAGTTTTTTAGCATTTGTAAACAAAACTGATTTACATTTAAAAGACATTAAAGGTGTTAGAAAGAAAAATAAAATAAAGATAAAGATGCATTTCTGTAAGGTATTTTTGCCACCCTGTAGCAGCCTTGCATCGTCGGTAGACGTTCAGCTGTGCTTGTGCCTTCAGCTGATTACTTTCAGTCTTCCTCCTTTCTCTCTCTCTCTCCCTCCCTCTCTCTCTCTCTCTCTCTCTCTCTCTCTGTACACATTGTGCTGTGATGAGTTTTTAAATGGCTCGCGCCAAGCGAGCGAGCGAGGGAGGGTGAGGGCAGTGGCGGCAGAGGAGGCCCCAGCCGGCTGAATGGAGGGAGATGGCAGGCTATTTGAATACTGATGGGCCCCTCTGCTTCTCCCATTTCCATTAATGACATGCTCATCAAGGGCAAACAAAAGGACCGACCGCCTCCCAATTCCAGCCTCGCCTGGCTGTCACTGTATGGACGCCCGAGTGTGTTTGCGGCGCACGCCTCCGTGTGTGTGTGTGTGTGTGTCGGGGTGGGCGGATTGGTGGGTGTGTGTATCCAACTGTCAGTCCTGGGGATGGAGCTCGGAGACCCGCGCATTAATGAGGAGTGCTCTGCTCCGTCAGGATGGACAGGTGCTTCCGCAGCCAGGACATGCTCCATTCCCTCTCCCTAAACCACCACGTCCCTCTCCTCTTCCACCAACCCCCCCGCGCCCCCACCCTAACCTTCACCACCACCACACACACACACACACACACACAGCCCTGCCAGACACCATGAAATGCCCAAATTAACAGGCCCATCATGTCACAGGTCCGTTGCCCCCACGAAGAGAGCAGAAAATCAAGTTGTCACACTGGGCTAACGCGACGGCGCCACCAAAGCCCACCCAATCCTCTCGCCCAGGGCTCCCCTATTATAGGATGTGCCATGAGACGGGACGGATCAGAGGGCCCTGATGTAAACTTGAGATGCATTCGGCTTTCTTGTTAATGGCCTCTTCCTGCTGAGCGAGGCTGTGAGCGGGCGAGAGACACATGGAGACTGAGAGAAAGAGAGGGAGAGCGAGAGGGGCCACAAACGTCTCTCAGGGTTTGCAAAGACACCTTGGAGAAGGGCATACGGAGCATCACTTTGGTCCCCTGCTGTATAACAAGACGGGCTGTTTATTTGAAACAGCTCGGGCTCTGATGATGCAATATTGATTCATTTGAAGGTGTTAGAAATAAATGGGAAGGTGAATTAATGAATGACATGGAAATGTTGCACAGGACTTCCACTATCAATTACAGCAGTCTATCGCTCGCCCACTACTTCTATTTCTCAGTATTTCTCATAGTGGATTGGTATGAATGCCAACGCCCTGGCTTTTTGTACAAAATAAAGCCCAGCAATTCAATCAAATCTCCCTGTACAATATATTTCTTCCCTCTTTACTCTGTGTTGACACGCATGTTTTCTTCTGCAGGAGAACAGAAAAGAAGAGAGGGGGGGTGAAGCCTCTCTGAAGAGCAAATGAAGAGAGGGAGGCAATAAACGAGGGGTGGAAGTAGCATATGCAGCAGCATCTCTCCCTCGGCCCGATCCACCTGCTCTCATCTGCAGTCTGCAGCTTCCTCTTTCCCCGCCAAATGAGGTGAGAAAGGCGATCTGCTCGTGGTTGATTCATTGCTATCAAATTGAACTTTATGAATGCATAAAAGTTATAGTTTCGGCCAAGCCCAGAGATAATGCACATAAAACTGAAAATAACTGTGTTCTAATAGTCACCATAAACCCACACAAGAGCACTATAACTTGCCTTTATGGCGAGTGTTAATATGCATGGTACCTTGGTTGTGTGCATGCCCTTCGTTCGAAATGTGCTTCACTAGTTTACATTTAGACAATATTTCATCTTATGGTTCCGGTGTCTGATTGCACATGAAATCCCTTTTGTGTGAAGTTTTCCCGTAAGTATCAAGTACCAGTGCAAATACATAGATAGATCTTTACTCGTTCAATGTGTGATGGATCTTTACTAGTAAAGTAAGCAGAGAAATTGTACTTGTAAAGAAATGGAATACAATAATGCATATTGCAATTTATGAGTAATTGCATAACACTGTCTTTATGCCCTGTCTTTGGTTGTCTGTTGTCTGTCCTGTCCCTTGTCTGTCTTGAATGCTCTACTTTAAGTAGTAATTGTACTTTATGTATATCTATAATGTGTGTGCACTAAATGTAACCTGTCTCAAATGTCGTTTTTATGTATTTTGCATGTAACACCCCTTGATCCATGGTGAAACGTTGTTTCGTCTCATTATATAGTGTATATGGTTGAAATGACAATAAAACCCACTTGACTTGACTTGACTAACCCCACTATTCATGCTTAACTTTTATAAACTTTTTTGTTGCTTTCTTGTCTTAAGTCCATGTCCCCTCCACTGTATGGAGTGATGGGTCTCATCGGTCATTATCGGCACGGCTGGTTTTCCACGCAATGCCTACTTGGCAAAATTTGTTTTTCCAGCCCTTGTTTTTCCTGGTTCTCCAAATCAAAACACTATTTAGTCAGAAAGCAAAGCTTGATCCCTCTCTTGTAAAGAAGCCCATTGTCTGTCAAGGGTCACTCTCCATAGTCAAACGGCTGCTATTGTTCTTCCTGATGCGGTTGGGTGCGAAGCCCTCTAAATGGACCATTCAGCGAAATGCACTTCATCACTTTTTTAATTTTGGGGAAACAGTACTTGAGTTGAGTTCTCTGTGCCTCTGCCTCAGTGACCATCAGGAGCTGCGTTAGAGGACAGTCGAGAGTTAACGTGATTGAAAGGCATTCACAACCGACTCCTCTTTCAATTTGTTTTAATAAAGAAGAGAATTGGTGTTAACTCTTGACGGTTAATCAGGAGTAGTTCTCCAGTGCTCCCAGCTATACCAGGACGTGCATTTTAATTGGTGCCGTGGAATTTTGAAAGTCATCGTTATGTCAAAGCATGAGCCTAAAACCTTCCCTGTGTTTTTTTTTTGTTTAACTCAGAGACTGTATGGAGTATGGAGTGTGTTGTGTGTTGTGAATTGCTCTGCACTGATGTGGATGGTGTGATATGATGGAGGGGTTTTGATTGACGAGGTCAGTTGGCTGATGTTTAACTGTCTGCTGCGTGTCATAATCCAAAACATAAAGACATTACACAAGATGCACTCCCAGCACTCTGCTGTCTGGCCCGGCGCTTGGAACACCCATTAGATTCCCATTCTCATACCTCAGCGCTCGCTGGGCTTATCAATGGAGAGTGCAATAGAATGAGATGCCTGATGATGGTCTGGACAGCATCATGGTTCAGGGGGAAAAAATACTGTCACATTTCCTCTGAACATAGAGCTTGGTGCTACATAAATTTAGGGACTTGTTTGCTGCACCTAGTGGCATGTCGCTGTGAAAAGCCTCTCTGCCGTGGAGTAATATTTTACATAGCACTTTGCTGTCGCCGCTGGTGGAAGGTACTGATATTGTTGCAGTTAAGCGTCGCATCCAGGGTCGTAAAAAGAGCATGGCGAGGGCTGTAAAGGAACGGACGTAGGGTGGTGGGGGTGAAACGGCTCCCTCTGCCACTAGAGGTGATGGATGCGATCAGGGCCGCGCTGACAGATGATCTAACAGGTGTTCATAACAACTTTATAAGGGCGCTTATTTATGGCGGGCCACAGCACGGCGTCGTGGATCAACCTCACCAGCTGCAAGCCGTGGCACCTTGGGGGCCAGATGTAGCCGTCGGCGCCGTCAAATTCTGTCCGGAATCCTAATTAGCCAATGACTCTCTGGGAGAGGTTACGCCGGCACAGAATGAAGAGGAAGGAGGAGGGTGAACAACGGGACCGGCGGCTCACTGTCTGTTAATAAAGCCAGAGTAAACAGCCGGGGCCTGCAACAGATTGCCTCTTCTTTCTGAACAAAGGAAACTTCCGTCAATGCTCAAAGCTGAGCCAACGCATACGCGGTCAAGAAAGAGATGAACCGTTTCTGTGGAGAATTAAATGCACCCAATCAACATGGTGGCCACTTCTAAACATGGGACTACTGCTGTTGTTGAAATATTACTGGAAAAGCATGCTGACCAGGGTTTGGCTGCTTGCTGTTTAAAAATGTTTGTCCTTCAGCACATATCCCATGCCAGGACCACTGATCACGCTCTCTCCCTCTCTCTCTCTCCAGAAGGGCTTTTGGTTAGGAGGAGGAAATCCATGCAGCTTTATTAAATGGCGAGCGGAAAATGGATGGCCGAGTGGTCTGTGGTGACGTGTTATTCTTTTATAAAACATTGCCTGGAAGTGTGGGAGCGGAGGGGCGCGCGTGTCAGGGAGGTGATGAATGGTCCCGGGGTAACATCTTCACTCTTGACCCCCCGCGTGTTTGAATAAGCAGTGCATTAAAATGGAGATCTGCAAGACCTTGTGTTTGTGGACTGAACGAAAAAAAGAAGAAGAAAAAAAAAAATAGAAAGAAAGAAAATGGATCACATTCGAAGGAGACCAAGGGCTTATGGTGTAATTGAGATGCCAGTGTGGTTGGCCACAAAGAGGAGCTTGACTGTTCGCAGGCCCCAGGCTTTTCCACAGCCCAGTGTGGGCTGTGTGAGATGCGGACCTTAGTGCAGAGCCTCAGAGAGATCTGTTGGGAGGACTGTTGCACTAAGCTAAGCTTAGGGGTCCAAATACAAGCAATGAACATGATATGAAACAATGGTGTGTAGTGGTGTTGGCAGTAGTAGAGAGAAGCCCTGTAGCCCAAAGCGTCATCTTGCCGTATGTGCTCCCAACCTACTTAGCATTTCACCACACAAGAGCGATAAAAGCCTCACGCTATGACGGTGACATTTTCCAGTCGTCACTCTTTTTAACGTGGTGAAATACGACTACAATGCAAACCGCCAAACCCTAACTTCCTCTTTAAATTCGCAAAGAAAAGGGCTGTTTTTATCTGCAAATTAATTCTCATTAATGTTGAAGGGTTCGGTGGTAGCGGCAGCAGATGGACTCACTAATGTAGCGGATGAGTCTGGAGGTCCAGATGTGGGTGTTTTACCCCAGAGAGGGGACTCTATTCCCTGTCAAAACGCACACAGCCCTGGACCATCATTGCATGCTGATAAAAAAAAAAGGTTGGTCAATGCTTTCCAGAACAGTGGCCTGTCCTTGAGAGGGGACAGCCGATTCAAAGGGCACCAAGAGATATTTGTTTGTTTGTTTATTTAGTTGGCTTTGATCACATGTTAGAAATACAGAGAGAACTGGTCAGTTATGTATAAATGGCATTTAGTTGCTGCTCCAAATCAGAGAGATGTGGTTTTAAGTTTGATTTGGCAGGGGGAGAAAACCATCATGTGCTTTTGTTCTACACTAGAAGGTAGCACATTATATTCTAAACTATATGTGTGACTCTGTGGTATGCAACGCTACATTTTAGATTACATTTTGCAGTCTACTATTCTCAGATACAGATCAAATGTGCTGACAATGAAAAAAAAACTTGAAGATCTGTCTCAAAATGGTTCTTAAATGTCTAGAAAGGGTTCTTACACAATCATAAAAAAGTAATTTGTTCTCAAACAAAGATTTGTTAAGACACTCTCAAGAAATTCAAACCTCTTGTAACTTTTCCCTCTCCCCACAAAGCGTGCGTATTAAAATGTATTTACAAGAGCTTTATGGCCGTGTAGGAAGCAAAGAAAAGAAAAGGAGGAAAAAAAGAATTCCAAAACATTGCAAATCCTATAATTACCTGCTATTATGGAGAAAGTGGAAAACCTGCCAGTCTATTATCCCAGCTGACTGAAAAGCCATTTGGGAGTGGATACCACCCCCTTGTCTCCCCAGTCCATTCATCCCGGCCCCAGGGGGGAGGGGGGGGGGGTAGTGGGGGCCAAGCGCCGGGTTGTGGGGAAGATGGAGCACTATGGTATCCGCCCCCCTGAGCCGTCCTTCATGGACTGTCCTCACGGTTCTCAGAGTCACGTATCTCGGCAACACCACATCAAGGGTGAACGGGCGACACATGGGCCCATTGAAAGCACTAACAAGTGCCAAGCGGGTGCCTGACCCGGGGTGCCCCTCTTCACAGACCAGGCCCCTCCCCGCTGTCCCGGTGAATGACACGTGTCTGAATTGAAGCCATCTGCCCCAATTTGCGCAACATATTTGACCACAATGGGTACCCAGTTATCCCTGACAAAAGGTCCGCAGTAGGCTATCTTAAAACATGCAGAGGAGCCTCTGAGCGCAGTCGAGCCCATTCACCTGCGATGCAACTAGACAGTGTCTCTTGTCTGGCAATTAGCACGCATCCCACCACCAACCTTTTGCTGGAATCCTGGGGGAATGTCCTAATTACCATCAACAGAAAAAAGCTGTTTATCACCAGATATTTAAAAACCTTGTCTACTGTCAGCATCAAAACATTAGCCTTTCATGCATATAACATGCTTGTAAAAACTTAGTTAGTTTACTTAATTTGGTTCCATTTGAAGCACTTAGTATTTAAACCGAATTATGAGAATATTATAGAACAGAGATGTAGACCCAAATTTGTGTTCAGCAGTTAATGTATTTTATTTTTGATGCAAAGTCCACCATCTTGGTGATGTGTTGTTCTCTGCTGAATTTATTGATTTTGAATCGATCATTACACGTGTCTTTTATCATTCTGATGTATATGCTTTCATTTTTGGACCACCCCTGTCTACAGTTCATATAAAAAGGAGAAGCTATGCTGTAATGTGCAAGATATGCATACAAAAATGCATAGAACTCCACACCAAGATTGATAAAGGTCACTTTGGTAATGGTGACCATTAATAACGATCATCGACATGGACAACACTTATACTTGTGACGCATGTAAAACTCATATGTCAGCAATGACCGCAAAAACCCCAACCCAAGGTTGCAAAGTAACAGCACTGAGACCTCTGAAGATGAGAAGTCCATGTCTTTGTCCTTCGTGAACATCTCCACGCATTAGACAGGCCAGACCCATGGCCTATCGCCTCTCCTTTTTTTTTACAGTTTGAAATCCACAGCTCACTCCATATGGCCACCATCATGGGCAGCTCGGGGCCTGGCCGTGATTTATCCTGTCCCCTTACCCCAAGTGGATCGTCCTCTCATAATGGCAGTCCATTTACAGTAATGGTGTTACGGTCCTCGCACTTCTTTCTGAGTGAATATTAAACAGGCCATGCGGCCCAGACGATGGCTCCTGAATGTTTTTATTTTCTTCTTCTTTTTTGGTATGATGTAGACCAAATGACATATCCAGCGAAAGAAAAAAAATTAATTGCCCTCATCTTTGAGAGGCGGGCAGCGGCAGCCCCTCAGCATTCGTAAACACAGAAGAGAGGCCGAATCATTCAAAGCCAAACGGCCTAAAAGCCCAAATGGGCTAGAATGACTTTATATTTTATGCATGCCAAATTGCCATGGGCTCTATGCCTGAGTATGGCCCCACACTGGTGTTACTCTCCGATCAAATAGATCACGACTCCTCCGAGCCCAAGTGTAATGGGAAAATGTCAAAGATTAATAGACTCTAAATATTTTAAACCAGCCTATCTATTCAACACATCAGTTATTAAGTAGAAACAGATTATTTCTCTGACCTTTCTCAAGCCATCTAGGCTATGGGCACCACCCACAAATTTTGCAATCGGTTGTTTTGGGGTGGCTGTGAACTACACTAATGGGTGGTGCCATAGAAGTGTATACAGCCAGCCATTTACAATAAATCACTTTCACGGAGGATAAGGGAAGCCTCCTCTGGAGTCATTAGCTGTGGCGCGCAGGTAAAATTTGTGACTTTTTTTATTTGAAAGAGCACATGTGCAAATAAATGCGTAAATTAATTTATTTCCTGTTGTTGGAGTGGTGCACTGAATTCCGAATTGGTCCAATTGGAATCCGCCATCAATCAAAGTTTGTTACGTTTTTTATATGTATATATTGCTCAATGTGCACAATAGGCTTACATAGGTTGTGCCCTGTTTGCACAAGCTCATGGGTGATTCTATGGTTGTTGTAGATCAAGTAATTTAGGCATCAGATAAATGAGTGTAACTCATGTGAAGGTGAGCAAATTTTTTATGCTTTATTTGAAGTTGCATTTAAATGAGTAGCATGTTTGTAACAACTTATTAGTTTAATATCCTAATTATCATAAGGGTCTGATCCATTGTGGTTATGTGGAAATGGCAGTTTGTAATAGACAAAAACACAATGACACTTTATTATCAACAATAACAGACAAGGTAGTTTTCGCACTATGAATAGAAATGCTGTTTTGATTCAGTTTTAATGATATTCAACTAAATATGGTATATACTTAGTTTTGTATAATAAGCAAATACTAATGCACAATCAAGAACAAAATGAACTGTGCTGTGAACTACAGCGTCAGTCTTTCAAGCACTAAACACATCACTTAATAAGTTATTTGCATGAATTGCCATGAACAACCCTTCCTCTCTGCTGCATGGATGTTTTGAAGCTGTGCACTGACAGCAAAAACCTAAATGTGTTGCTTTGTTTTTTTTCCCTCCTTGGGCCATAATTGACTTCCCTAAGATATTGTCACATTTCAGCAATGAAACACCTGCCCTGAGCGCCCTGTTTTTTTTTTTTGTCTATGAAGGCCTACTTTTTTTCCCCTCTTTCTTAAACCCTGTTAAATGTGCAAGCACAGTGATAAACCGCTACAGTACTTGAGTCACTTGTGCTGGATATCCTTAAAAAGGGAGCGGCTTTAACACCTCTTTTTGGGCAAAGCCTTAATTCAGCCATGTAATCCGGCTTGATCCCTTGTTTTGTGCCTTAACAGCTACCAGCAGTGGAAGCAGTTTGCACATTCAAGCTAGTACTCTTTTGACATGGAGCCCTCAATTAAAGGCAGCTGAAGCAGACACAATCCTATTAAGGACTCGTGGTTAAGGGGTGTGTGTGAAAAAAGAAAGGCTGGGTCTTTCCCTTCTCTCTGCACGTGTGTGTGTGTGTGTATGTGGGTGGCTGTGGATGTGTGTGTCTGTGTGCTCGTCTGAGCAATTAACTTTTCATTTGCAATGAGGCCACACAGTGGATCCACAGATGGACAGCTGATGCAGAATCCCTATCTAAAACTCCCGATGACAGTTTGAGGGGTAGAAAAGAATTAAGAGCGAGACACTGGTGATGTCCTGTGTAGATGTCAAGGACTTTGAGCATGTTGTAGCAAAAAGGGTTCGCCAAGAGGCAGTGTTCTCAACTGCGCTGGCAGTGGAACCTCCCCTCTGAGTGATACTGCTAATACAGCCGCAGTCAGTTTCCAATGGACTCCATGATTCATGATGGAGATGATGACAAACATAAAGCAGTTTCATGAAGCTGTTATTCAGGACCTGCCAATGTTTTGGTTCACTCTCAAAAAACACACTGATTTACTCTGCAAAAAGCTGTGCTGCCTCTCAGTGGCCAAAAATATAACTTCTTTGTCATACACTTACTGATTGTTCAATTAAATTATTAGTCTAGATTATTAGAATATTAGTCTAGATTAGGTTAAGATGGACAGGAATAGCAAACCACTGCCTATTTAAAGCCTGGTTTGCCCCAGCATACAGTTCTTTATTATTATACAAGGGAACATTCTACAATTCATTGTCATATTCTCATATTTGACGGTGTTTTCAAAACTGGATTATATTTTACTCCTATAGCAATGTAACCTAAAAGGATGTCTTAAAACACTGGTTAATGAGTCATTGCCCACCCAAGGGGGTATTGTACCAATTCATTGTGTCCACCTCCTTTAAGGTGTGGACGTTCACAACTTGTTGTGAAATGGATCTAACCCATGGGTGAACTGAGGATATGTTCAGCGGCTTTGAATGGCAAAAAAAGTTTTCCAGTTCCATAAGGCATGAATTTGGTCAACGTAAAATTGTTGCTGAGCACATTCATTACAGCACAAAATTAAATCATTAACAGCACCAAAACAGCCAACCCTCACAAACTCGCACAAATGGACCACATATACATGACACACACACACACACACACTTTCAGAAAACCCACAGTAATCTCCTGCAGAATCAGCAAAATGGCCAGTCTCAGCTTGCAGGGCCAGTCTGTCTTTAAAAGAAACTTAGGAATAAATGAAAACGTTGTCTGGTAGTGTACATTTTTATGTAATTAAATGTGCCAAAAGAGTGCCCATTAATTTTGCCTCCTAATAAATGCCTGCGAGCATGTTTATGCTAGCAACTGTTTTTCTATGCAACACAATTAAAGAAAACATTGCGCAATGCCAGATACTTTTGTCAAGCTACTGTGAATGAATTGATGGATGGTACTTAGACACAATGCAAGCAAATGCAATGCTTCATATTTAACCTCAATGCTCTTGGCTTTAATGGTTTGTCTAACAAGGGTCTGGGAAGACATGGCGCTCTTCCATTGAAGTGAAATTAAAAAGCAACCATACCATGCTTTTCAGACCACAGGACTCATTTTTTGCGCCTAATGTATTCGCATAAAGCAAAGTAACATCCCATCAAGTGCAGCAATTTGGCTTTTTCCCCCCACTCATGCTGTTTTATTGCAATAGGCAATTTGTACCACTCAGCATGACAGTGTAAACTGAATCAAGATTAATTTACATGCAAAAGAACACTTAGTGGAGCAGCATGGTAAGCAAACACATTGTCTCGATTGCTGAACTGGAAAAGAAGCGTAGAGACGGAGAGAGAGCGAGGGTTGAAATTAAGGAGCATCAAATGTGATTGTTTAAGGTAGGCAGAGCAGCAGGAGAATACTGACTGCTTTCATCTGTGAAGAGAAAACTGGTTGTGGAGATTGTAACCTGCACAACACACTGAGCCAGAACGAGGCACATATCTACCATTTGGCCTTTACTTGCAATATTGTTGTAATTTTCAAATGTGGTGTGGTTAAAAATATTGTAAATATGTCGATGCACAGTCTAGAAGTCAAGAAGGTGTGGTACTCGTAGTGACCAATGTAAGTGCTGAATAGGAATATTTATGTTAAGGGGGACCGAGAATGAAGAGATGAAAAAACACATGAAACATTGACACTGAAGATAAAAGTGACTTCAGTCTAGATCAATCTGCGTTTGAGGATTTGACACTGCCAGTGTATATTGGCAAAACCGGCGAGGCAAGCGTCTCTCTCTCTCTCTCTCTCTCTCTCTCTCACTGGCTTTAATAGACCACTGGCCTTCCCTGTTGTATTTTGAGAGAGTAGCCTGATGTTTCCTGGTTCATATGGCTTGACAGATAAAATACCAAAAAAAGAACCGGTGAGGGAAAAAAACCACCCCGTCTACATGTCTGGGGAGAACGTGAAGGCATATCTAAGTGGCATATTCACCGGCCCCCGAAATCCCACATCAAACCGAGAACACGGGATGACAGCACGCGAATGGGCCACAGGCACCAGGAGGCCCGGCCCCCGCTGTTTACAAATATTTCACATAAACAAATTTTCAAATAGCTTTATTTTGAATGGCTGTTCGGCTCTATTAAACATAGCCCACAGCTGCCACATGCACTCAGACACATCATCAACAACCAAAGGGAGGGGAGAGTGTGGATGAGGAAGGGAAGAAGGGGGTCAGGCTCTGCTGGGGATTCAGGTCGCTCGTCTGGTCGGGGAGCACTCGCGTTGAGGGGCTATCATGTTCACGGGGCTGTGAAAACACTCGGGCGAGTGGCTTCATGAAGAAGAAGAGGGAAAAAACGTCACACAAACGCACGCAGCAACATGCACGGCGACGCGAGACGTGTGTCTTCCTTGATTAGTTGCCGGAGCTGTTGATTGTCAATGTCGAGCACACCACCTCATCACTGCCTCTGCTTCGTTGGATAAACGTGTTTTTCGGGCTCAAAAATGAAAATGTTAATATAAAGCTGCTCAATCCTCAAATTAAAGCACAGACTGAGTAATTATGTTATATTATGTATCAAATTATCTTCAGGACTCAAGAACTCCAGTTTTTCTTTAGTTATGTCTTATACATATAACATATCTCAATCACAAATGAAACGATTATGGATGGATTGTATTATATCTGTTTATAGACATATGAGAGGGGTAAAGAGCAAAGGAGATTTCTGAGCATTATATGCAGTGCTTGTCTAATTCTAACCACTTACACAGCCATATCAAATGAAATGCAATTTCACACATATTCCATCTGTAATTTAGCTGACTGGCTGTATACCACTGTCAAAGTCATCAAAAACAATCCCAGATCCAGGGCTTGACAGGCCACATGGGCAAGAGAGTGACCACATTTCATCTCAGCAGGTGAAGGTGATGTTCAGATATGACAGGAGCTGTCATCATCCCTTGGGTGACCGTTATCACTGCTAATATCTTTCATCTGAAAAAAAGATTATGAACTCACCCCATACCCCACCCACACACACACACACATCAATGGTGATGAAATTGTATATTAAGGCGCATATCTGCTGACATGAATGCATCTTGACGACTCCCTGTAGCAACCCTTTTGTCTGAGTTGTCATACACACATTTTTCATTTATTCATATCAACCTTTCATTTTGCCCTCAGCTAAGGTTTTCTAATGTGAAAGAATTGGTGAAAAGGGGGGGCCTGGAACTAAGCTAAAATAATGACAGTACCACTTCTCTATGACTTCAAATGAAAAGTTAAGTGAGTGTGAAATTAGATAAATCTGGCTAAATCAGTCTAGTTGAAATTACGCCACTTAAATGTAACACATTGTCATCCATGCACCTGTGATGAGAAATAAGACATTAGATACAGTAGCAACCTTTTCTGGAGTGTCTTTTGGTAGTTATGATAAACTTGACACATTTCCCCAGATTTCCAAAGAACCCAGGTGAACGCCATTAAAATATGGAGACAAAAACAAGGATGGCAACTAGTAGGAGAAACTACACCAATCCTTCTCAGGCAGGTAAAAAAAAAATCACAGGTCTATGAGTAGGTTGCCTAGAGAGCACAGCGACGACACACTCAAATGCTGGGGATATGGCGGCCACCCAACCCAAGCTTGTTTTTTCGCGTCTTTGTCAGATTCCCTGACCTCACGATGCTCCGGCTGCTGCTTTGGGCAAGCTCTGCTTCACAAGAGAAGGAGCCTGGTCACTCCTAGCCTGTGAGTGGTGAAGTTGATGGAGCACTTGGCTAAGGGAGGAATGTGCAAAGGAGGCAGATTCAAGTACAGCTTGAAAAGTGTCTGAGGATCCTTTGAAGCCTTTTTTTTGATGGGACAGTGATTTATATTCGGGCAGTTCAGTGTCGACGCAAGAACGAGGTTGTTTTAAAGAGCTTTTGGTGAAACCATCCAAGATACGCCCTGGCGGCAGCTCTCACTAACCTCCGTAAAAGCCACCCAAGCAGAGACTCTAACAGTTAGTCATATTTGTTCACCCTTTAAATCTCTTAGATTGAAATGGCGCTTCTCACAGCTCCTGTGGCAAAGGTTCACGCCGGGGAGCTCTGTGCTGACAGGGGAGCCTGAAGGCTAACCAGATCAAAAACAAAAGCTTTAACACTTTTATTTGGCTAACATGATGCCCTTTTATTTGCCAATGTGTTACTACCAAATCAAACCCGTGTCTACATTCGTATTTCACACTTTTGTCTGCAGCTGAACAATGAGTGGGAGAGGATAAGGGAAGAACACACAGTCTCTCTCTCTCACACACTCACTCACACACACACACATACACACACTCACAAGCTGCACGCTCAAATGACTTTTTCGACTGATTCTATTTGTTCCTGTTTCGGGGGAGAATGAAGTGGATGCCTCTCCAGGCAACTAAAGCCAGGTACCTGTAGCTGATGATGATCAGTAGCAAGCAGCCCGCTCAGCGATTGCCATTTGAGGCTGATTGATCACACATGACTGCCCTATTCCCTGCCCCCCCAACTCTCTTTGATAATACCATTGATCCCAGCGCAGGAGATCGGTTTCCATTTTCTGATTCGGGGCTGGCCAATTAAGAAAGTGAGTAATTGTGATTACTCTGCCTCAGGATCAATTGCTTTTGATGGGAAGTAAATAACCAAACCTTTTTTTGTCAAGAAAAGACAAAAGAGAAACACTGATATTAATGCTACCAGAGTAAGATGGTTAACAGTTTGCACAACTGTTTGTGTTGTGTGACATGATTACCACAAATTGTAAAATCCACTGGTATATAATCTTATATATTCTTTTGAATGCAAATAGTATATTGTTTGGGATGTGCCCAACAAATCCTGCACACTCAATTAGAGAGAGCATCAGAGTTTAAAATATATTAGTGCAGCCTAAACTGAAATGCCTTAACCCAAGTAAAAAACCCTGTTTAATATTGCTATTAACAAAGACTGTTTTGACAGTTGTCTCCAGAGATCACTGAGCTCAAGACGGGAAACACAAACACTGAATTTGATGGGGTATCCCCCCCCCCCCCCAAGAAGGAAATAGATTAGCATTATGTTGTGCTTTTCATCATAGATGCTTTACGTTCTCCTATTGCGCTCCGAGTGTCATTGAACTGACATTGTAGAGATCATTAAAAATAATCTACCGTTAATGTGAGCGGCAAATCTATTTATGTTGATGTTATTCATAGCCCTGCTTGCTATATTATTGATCAGATCTGTTTGTTTAATCGGAAAATAATAAATAATTACACTGTAATGTTGGGGAGAGTAATTGTTTTTCTTATTAACATTACCATCCCATCAGACCTCCCAAAAGGTGATCATTTGCATAAAATCAATGAGATATGATCCAATTTGTATGGTAATCATGGAGTGTGTGGGTCACCAGTTACATTTAACATGGATTTCATTTCATTTAATCCGACCGAGAGGAAATTTTGCACTTTATTTCCTTGAGCGTGTGTGTGTGTGTGTGTGTGTGTGTGTTTGGTGTGAAATCTTTACGTGTGAGAGTGTGTTGATATGACACACATGCAAAGCTAATACGGATCTCAGAAATGATCCACTGGAGCAAAAGTTGGCAAAAAGACATGCGATGACGTATTCACCCACTCAACCCTTTTTACCTGAATGAACTTGAAAACTAAAGTGCTTTTTCCCCTCCTTTTCTCCCTTTAGTGAGCCATGGTGCCCCTTGGGTAAGTGCCGAAATGAACCTCACCTCACACTTACCACACAGCTCTTTATATGGCTGCCTTTTTTCTGTCAAATTGCTCCAAGTGGTATGAGGACAGGTGAAGGAAAAATCATTTTCCATTAACCACTGTTTGTCCAAAATGCTGTTGCTGGCACTAAAACCTGCAAAAGGCCTATTTTATGGCCTGAAATCCACATGAAAATGCTACATCAAGTGTAGGGAGAGAAAAAGAATTAATGAATGAGTTTAAGTATGAAAGAAGCTGTGCATGGGATTGATGCAAACACTACGGGAAGAGAGTTTTGAGATCAGAGTAGGAAATATGGGTTGCTACGTTACCACTACTGTACCACTTATTTCCCCATGTGCTGTATGTGGAAGATGGGGAAGGCAAAATGGAGTCAGACAGAATGGTAAATCACACTAAATTGAAAATATTCGGCAAAATGGGATGGACAGGACAACAGAGAGTTTGTCAAATGGAGTGCTCAAGCACCAGACTAGATTTAAGGTGGTAGTCTGTGTACGATTACAAAACATACAGAAATTAAATTTTGGCATTTTGGAGGCAGAACCACACAAATATTAACAGCAGCATCACACGGAAGATAGCAGGACTTCCCCTTGCTGTCACTGGTAGCCTGTATAGAAATGCTCTGCAGTCTCACAAGGTCAATGTTTGGAGGACCTTCTGTGTGGAGAGGGGCCTAATCCATAATCGCAATCTATCGTTACTCTCACCCATACATGTTAAATGAGAGTCTACCCAGGAGCACAGGCTGTGGATTCCATGTCTCGTCACCAGAGGTCCACACTGGGGTTTGATTGGTTTACCCTAATTATGGTTGCATCCCTGTCGATAACCGTTTAGACTCAGACCACAAAAGTATAAAAGCTCCTCGTCAATCTCAGTACGCCACCCTATGATTTCTGACCAATAAGGCAGACAAAGCTTTTGCGATGTTGCAGAATCCCAGAGCCCAAGCATGTGTACACACACACACACACACACACACACACACACACACACACACACATATACACACACATAGACACAGACACACACACACACACACACACACAACACACAACACACAAACACACACTTGTATCTCAAGTCTGCTTTAACGTTTAGTCCAATGTCCACAAACATATTGAACTCTCTCCCTCTGAGGAGGTTAATAAGTTGGCCTATCACAGATACCTGGCAGGAGACTAGCCCCCCCAAAGACAAATGACAGGAAATCATTTGGGTTAAACCGATTAACCAGCCAGTGGATAAGCACTTGGCAGATCCCATTAAAATAGTCTCCAGTTCTTACAAGACTGATACAAAACATTTCTGTACATTAAGCAGGACATAGACACAAAATCAACACAGGAACAAAACCAGAGCTATCAAGATTGCAATATGGGCATTTTTGTTTGCTGTTACTGTCTGTGCGTCAAGACACTACACTCCGACAAATCCTGACCACCTGTCCAGGTGTTAGTGTTGATACTTCAGAGCTGGGACAGAGATACTGTGTCATCCAAAATTTATCAGGAACATGAAGGCTTGCTGTTATGGCCGTGGCCCTGAATTGTATCCCAAGGGCATTTCTGGATAGGCTATAAGCGATGATGCAATGATAAAATGAGCTATTATGTTAACATAATGCAAAAACATAGTCAAAAATATTAAAGCTAATGGCAGCTATCAGAGTTCTAATGGTGAACAAAAGCCACCAGGCAAAAGATGCTGTCCGTTCCCAGGGACATCAGGAAGTCCAGACTGAACAGATCCCATGATTTACTCTGGGAGCTTATAGGCCACTCCTGAACACAAGGTAACGAGTTTCCATGACTGAGCACAGAGCCGAGGTCCTGGCAGGCTTAAATACACAGCTAATGAACAGTTGATAGAGTCCAGGTGTGCCAATATCTGGCCAGGGGGGTGCCAGTCGGAAGGGGTGGGGGTAGTTGGCTGGATGCTTTTAGACTAGCTAGTCCCTTACTCTAA
The DNA here is from genome assembly GCF_018492685.1 of Alosa sapidissima. Classification (NCBI taxonomy): domain Eukaryota; kingdom Metazoa; phylum Chordata; class Actinopteri; order Clupeiformes; family Clupeidae; genus Alosa; species Alosa sapidissima. The sequence continues at coordinate 19,307,468 of NC_055964.1, forward strand.
AATGCTTTAATACTACAATGATGGCGTCAAACACTTTTGCCCAGTCAACATTCAGTCCCACATGCTGGTTTTGTCACACCAAATTCTTTTGATGTCACATTCACTGTTAGAATTGGTATGTAGCCTATTATGTTATGGGGCAATTCCACGCAAAACTGTCACATCCATAACGCCAACACAATGCCATGGTATTTAGTTGGCATTATGGATGTGACAGTTTTGCATGGAATTGCCCTATGTTATGTTATGTTATATGTTATTTCTGTTATAATATAGTAGTAACATTAGTAGCACTGTTTTTCCTGTCTGCTGGCTGTTTTCTTCGGAGTCACATTGGCAGATCGTAAGCTATTTGGGCCTTATGTGAAATCGTGAAGCACACATAGCAAGCCTTGAGTATGATTGACTAATATGATCCCCTAAAGATGGTCAGTTCCTTGCAAAAACGGACTCTGTATTCTTTGGTTCACAGTCTGTGATTATTCGTATTAACATCTTAGTAAATAAAATTGCACAAAATTCAATAGCTGAATAACCACAGCTTTTGTTTATTGTCTAAATCCACACTTACTGTTTTATTGATACAGTGACATGTACACCTTAGTAGGAAGTATGAACTTATCATGTATTCATTGAATTACCAAGCTGTTTTACTGTTTAGTGCATACTACAGCGTTAACTTTGGGAACAGTAGCAAAGCAGGTGTTTATTAAATTGCATAGACTTTCACTCATAGCTTTCTCCAGTCTTAATTACGATGTTGAAATATCCAGTACGTGCAGAAGGGCCTGAAGTTCAATTGGCTGGTGTATGTGAAGGTGTACGTGCTTTTAATGCATTTCGAGTAAAATCATTCAGCTAGCCATTTCAAGCGAGCCATATCAGAGCAGGATTGTATTAACCTACTACCCAGATAGGTAAATTAATGCAAAGATAGATGGCTTCCCAGGTAGCAATATCTCAGACAAATGATCCCACAAGAGTAATACAACAATGTAATTCCTTTATAGCATTGTTACCGTTCAAGGTTATGAAGCTGTCCTGACTATAATTCAAGCAATGATCGCCTATTAACATTCATTACACTGTTGCAGAAAACTGCACAGTATCTATCTGACCTTATCATCATTTAATCATGGTGATGATTAGGCAAGGCAGGGTTGTTTGTATTGCAGAATGCAAACACCAAGACAATTAAGAATAGTCTTATTAAATGCACACAGTTATGTACACAGGGTGAAAGGCATCGGCTTTGATTTAAATATAAAGCTGCTTTCCTGGTCTTAAATCACTAAGTCAAATACAAAGTGCTTGCTCCTCCTCCTCAGTATTTTCAGCTGTTGAATGGTCTGGCCTTTTAAAGCTCTACATATTTGCTTAATTGAACCTTCCAGCATTAGTATATGAATGGGGGTCTTTGTTAAAAATGGGATAATTAGTCTTTTACATCCAAATTGTCTACATAAATAGAAACCATCGCTGTTTGACATTTGCATTCAGAAATGTTAAAAGCCTTTCAACTGGTTTACATAAATAAGATCGAAAGCAGACGGCAAAATTGGGGGGGAAATGGTCACCTTCAGTCCATCAGAAAAAAGAATTAATTAGCAACAACATGAAAAACGGAACACATCCATCAGCAGGGAAAGAGGATTCATCCTGTGTTGAGAGCTCTTCTGGTGTTTTTGTTGTTTTGTTTGTGTGTGTGTGTGTGTGTGTGTGTGTGTGTGTGTGTGTGTGTGTGTGTGTGTGTGTGTGTGTGTTTAGTCTTCCCAGCATCCCTTGTGTTCCTTATTTCCCCTCGCCACACCGCCCCTCTTATCGTGTCAGTCTTGTGGGGTGATTGGCAGACCAGGGGATTCGAGGGTGGGCTTTGCTATTTCTTTGGCTTTGCTGAGTCATAATTAAACCTGGACCGGGTGGAATTGGAGAGGGAGAGGTCACCTGAGCGCTGCGCCAGAGACGAGGCCAAACTGATGGGCACCAAATGAACAAATTATGATGGGCCCCACTCAGCGCGGAGAGGTCAAACACTCGCCTCCATTCTCTGACAGTTCAATTTCCTGGGAATGTCTGCTGATTCGAGATGAGCTAATTATGAATGAAAAGTTATCAGTCGCCCACCCCACAAACGGGGGGGACGAAAATGCTTTTTGCCGAGGCTCTAATGTCAAAATGTTATTAGAGACAGCATGTTGGCTGTGGAGGGGGGTCAAACACAATAAGACTGGTTAATAAGAATGCGACTGATCGCCATGTAAGATGGTTCAAAAGGCTCACAAAGAGCCTGAGACAAATACCTCAAAGTCGTTTAAAATCAGTCTCAAGATAAATGCAGATAAATGGCAATGCAGTGGTGTTCATGAATAGAGAATTCTGTGTAGCTTTCCCTTGGTCAAGTCGTATGATTGTGTATCATGTGTTAATTAGTTCACCACATATAGGTATCATTTATTATGTATAGGTATATTTTGGGTGACCACAAAATCTTCCATTTGAACAAAACTGAGATTTACACTGAGCCGATTACAAGATAAAATGGAAATAGCACACATATTGATATGACTTTTTATTAAGGTAATGACTCAAAATGTGTCGCCGTGATGAATTGGAACCTGGTAGTCACTTAATTAATTCACTGGATTCAGCGGTGTCATTTGAGTTAGGATGAAGTCAGTGACCTCGGTAATTTCCATCAGAATCAGGAAGAGCCACAGTGGAATCGGTGGACAGGCGAAAAAAAAAACAATTTATCCTCTAACAGCTGAAAATGAGGGTTAATTCTTCCACTTTGGATTAACAAGCAGAGAGAATCTGATAAGCAAGCTGCTGCCTATTGTCATTCTGGGAGGGAACAGTACAGCAGTATCAGGCATAGCCACAGTGTGGTTGGTTGTAAATTGCAGAACCTCTCTGATAATGTCTGAATCTCCCTGATTTTGTTTTTGCTACATATGCTGTAACTTTATTATAATCATCTTTGATATAGTTGCTAATCATAGTTTCTTTAAATAGTCACATAAACGACTTATCAAAACAGTTAAAGAGTAGCCAGTTAATATAGCATGTGACTTCATGTCATTCAATTAGACTTTCAGTCAGTTAAACTACAATCTAGCAATATGCTGTCAGTTAGCATACCTACATCTGCATTCAGTATTGGCTATGTAAAGACTTTACGTGCTGCCCTCCAAAACCTCAAATTTAGTATTTGTCATGGCTGCTATTCGACGCATTTCCAGCATGTCACTCATTTCTACACAAAACCAGTCTTTAAAATGTCATTGATTCCATGTGGTTCCTGTTGTCTAAAGATCAATGCCTGTCCTGGCAGATTGACCACAGTCTCACGTCAGAAGAAAGGACCCCATGCCGTAACTGTCTAATTGACTCTACCACGCTTTAAATGTGCCTAAAGCTCAGCTAAATGGATGCGCCACGAGACGAGAACACAGGCATTTGAAATTAGGCGCAGGAAGCAATGCCACTACTGATTTGACTGTGAACGCCACCCCGATAAGTAATTGTTTGAAGAGGGGGCTTAATACTTGGGAACACTGCAAGAAAATGAGGATTAGATGTTCAATCACTTAGTTCTCCAAAGTGCTTGAGGGGCCCTATTAATGTGGTACAAGTGGGTTTAGCATTATTAAATATGAGTGCGTAATAATAGGCTTATGAGGAGCAGAACCAATGGACCTCGAATTGCTAATGAACCCAGCTTTCATCCATTTATCAGACAACTTGGCATATTATGTGGCCTAAAAAAGTTGTATCTGATAACAGCGCAAGAAGCTGTTTTTTATTTAATAGGTGGTTAGAACATACTTAGTGAGCCACAAATGGGATATTTTAAAGGCATTTATTTATTATTGGATGATCAACAATGTGTTGCTTATAATTACTCCTGTGGCACATCTGATGAGAAAGGCCTCCCGTCAATGCACTGCCAATCAGCTGACATGAGGATGGTCGCAGCCGCAGATATTCAGACCGCATCCTTCCCGCTGTTGACGACTCGCTGCACACTACAAGTCTCACAACAGTAATTTCAGTATCAAAGCATTTAACTTATGAATGCTTCAATCATATGAGACCAGGTGCCCATAACCACTGCGTGCCATTTTTCTCCACCGAAGGACCATAAAATTCAGCTGTTTCTATAGACAAAGGAAAACCACTGGAAAGAAAATCTTTACACTGCAAACAAACAATGAAGTTAGAACCATATCCTATCAAATATTCCCCATTCAACGATTCATCTTGGTAATAGAGATAGAACCCCAGTAATGCACAGTGTGCCTGAAGCGTGAGATTGAGGATTTCTCCGGCACAATGCATAATTCATGGCCCCAGCCAGCAAAGTGTGCAAAATGGGAATTTCACAGCATGGCAAGAATAATGGAGTTGAGGTGTATGTGTGTGTGCGCGTCTGTGTGTGTGTGTGTGTGTGTGTGTGTGTGTGTGTGTGTGTGTGTGTGTGTGTGTGCATGCGCGCATGTGCATGCATGTGTGTGTGTGTGTGTGTGTGTGTGTGTGTGTGTGTGTGTGTGTGTGTGTGTGTGTGTGTGTGTGGTAGGGGGTGAGGTATGTGTGTAGCTGATGTGCTGGGAGTGGGCTGATTTAGTGATTCTAAATTCTTCTCTTATTTATAACTCTTATTATCCCTACAAATGCTCAGCAGACCCAGAGACTGGCTGACTCAGAGGCCCAGATCTGGCCCAGATCAGCAGGGTTCGCGCCACATGCGGGCCAAGTCCGTTTGGGCGCAACTGATTTCTGTTGTGGCTGGGGTGCTTCACTAGCAAGGAATGGAGAGGTTTACTAATGTTGTAGCATGCAGATCCTTGGAGATGGAGGACTAACAATATTTCTGAGTTAACAAACAGTGAATGGGATGCAAATGGAGCAGTGAAGGGGCGCCTGCCTGAACGGGGGGGGGGGGGGGTATGCTGTTCACGTGACGAATTGTGTTTTGTTGAATTTATTTAACGTTTTCCAGGTGTGCTGTCAAGCCTTAAAACAATAGGGTTTCAGTTGAAAGGCTCATTGTGGAAGCAGTGAGATTTCATTGTCAGAGCCTGTACCATGTCAAATCTCATCATCTCATGTGCACATATTTCCTCATTTGAAAAATTTGGAAAAATCACTGTTTGATTCACACAACATGTTAGATGATGGTCTGTAATCTATGTACAAGTGATGAATATGGCTCATCATTGTATGGACACAGTCCAGTGCATAATTGTAGCTGTGCTCTTATTCAAACCAGTCTCTTTCAAATAGTGTCATAACACTCACTCACAATATTGTACATCATTCATACGAATTTGCCCGGACACATTTTAAAGTATCCTTAAACTATCCTCCCTGATTATGGGGAAAAGGTTATCAACACTACTGGTGATGCAGTGCAAAATAAAGACAGAATGAACTGAATGAAATACAGCCACTCTGTCTGAGCCTTTCCACAGACACACAGTCAAAACTGTATTCTCGCCCCCACCTATTGGCAAAAGAAATCGTTACCATTGAAGACTAATGTGATTTGTTTGCTGCCTAAATTTAATATCCCATTGCAGTGTCCCTGTGTCTCTCATCTGCTTCACTCTGGGCACATAATGGTCGATCTTCTCCCTTCCCCAGGTTTCGCAGACAGTAAATTAATGATGGAAACAGCGATGGTAACAGGCTTTTAAAAAATGCAACGATGAAAAACCAGTATTAATTTGGGCAACAGATTTCATTAGTCCCGAGCACAGGAAAACAATATAAATCACTTTTAAAATCATTAAATGCTGGCTTAAATAAATAAAGTCATAATTAGGGCTTAACGGGTTTGTTATGGCTGCGGAGCGGGTGAGTTGGCTTAATTGCACTCTATAATAGGAGGAGCAGAGTGGCATCATTTTCAAGGCCACCACTGAGACGATAGAGCGCCGGCCTTGGACGCCCAGTTGGAATGGCTGAGAGACTATTTATGAGTCAGAATTAAGTGGTGTTTAGGTGGCGGTTTCAGCACCGGGTCTCCACGGCTCTGAATAGGCTCGGTTACATTTCGGAACTTCCCCTTCTCCCCAGACTGTAGTGCTAATGATATCCATTAGCTAAATGCTTGGAGACGTGAGGGCACCCCCCACCCATGACCACACCCCAGAAGGTACAATAGGGCACTGTGCAAACACATTTTCTCACATTTTATTGATCCCTGACCTCTAGGAATGGTAGATTGCAATTCTGCATTCATCTCATTGAGCATGGGCCTCTCACTCAGGCCCCTTATGAGAACAGACATCTCTGGCCATGTACACATGAAGACAGACGGCAGAGTGAAAGACAGTGCTGAGGGGCATCAATGAGTCTTGAAAATCTGGTGTCTTACGAGGCAACAAACCTCATCCTCGGTGAGCAACGGATCGAAACTCAGACTCCCCAGAGCCTCTGTCCCCGTGCCGAACCCCTTTCTGGCGAGACACAGGCACCCTGACCGAGCCGTCCGAAGCAGGTGGCCATAGGTGAGAAAGCGAGGACGCCCCCGGCTCTCCCTCTCCCAACCAATGTGGACTGCCTAGGAGCGCATGTCTCTGAGTCCTCCAGGTCCTCTCTGTGGTCCCTCTGATCCATACCGCCAGTGTGGAGGCCTCGTGAAAGGGTTGATAATAATGTTTGTCTGTATGTTCTATGGGGGCTACCTATCAGTATAGAGCCCTCAGAATCATGACATTCTGTGATCTCTGAATGATCTCTGGTGAATTTTGTGGTGGTATCATTTTTTTTTTTTTTTTTAAAAAGGCATTCAGAACATGTTTGATGATGTTGGAGGTTATTGTTCAACGTTTATAACAATACCAGCTAAGCATTATATCCCTGCTTAGAATTGTCCTTACTCCCATCACCCTCTTACAGTGCCCCAGTCTAAAGAGGAGATCACATCTACATGGCCTTCACCAATTAAATACTGCTGCATTGACCTCTGTAGATCAAACTTAGTAAATGTCTAAAAATGAATGCACTTATTTAAAAACAATAAATCATAGTCATAAAACAGATCAACATTGGAATGATTGTAATATGTGTAGTATACTTCAACATTCAAATATATTTTTTATACAGTTAGTTTTGTTGATATTTCTTCTATAAGCTTGCACAAGTGTACTAGCAAAACTTGCATTGTTGAAAGCCCCCACCATACCAGTCTCACTTCCGCTGTGTTTCCTTACCTCACAGTAGATATCTTTGCCCATTGCTCTACCTATGATAGCTACTCTTTGCTGTTCCTTCAGGGAAGATTGAAGAATAACATACTATATGGAATAGGACAATATTATAGTAGATCTTTGTTGACTTAACAGTGTGCAAGACTTGGAGCCACCCAAGCAATGATTATGATCAGTCATAAACAGTTAGCCTTTAGCATTTAGTGTCATGTAGTGTTTGTAGATATTTGTTGAGGTCCCCTTCACTTTTAGTCCTAATCACATTCTGTTCACATTAGAGTTGTGAATGTGTGTCTGACCTGCTGAAGGACACCAAATGAAATGAGTCTCTAAAGTAAGTCGGTGGGATTTGGGTTGATCCTCCTCACTACTCGTCTGGACTGACAATAAAGGCCATTCCCATCAGAGTCTAAGTCCCCATATCACTATGGACTTTGATGTTTCAGAGCGTAAGGATGTACTGGTGTGTTTGGGTTAACCATCAAAAACAAAGCACTGTGCCCTCCCTAGACGGACCAAGGTCAGAAAAACTGTCAGCAGGTAGTTCTCACTTTCTACCATAATTGAAGCCATGAATGAACTATGAACTATTCAGACACAGAAATCCATAGTATTTGAATTCAAGCTATAGCACTGGTGCACTGTGTTGTCCTCTCTGAGCATACCAGAGAGACCCCTTTTTTGTTGGGTCTCTCTGACTGTTGCAACAGGACTGAGCAGGATTACTGCATCAGCACTATTTGGCTTTTGAAATCCCGGCGAGATCACGCAAGATAAACCCGTGTGACTCCGGGTGCTGTATTTTGTGCGCAATTGGCGGCGACAGCGGGTGGAACGGGTACTTTATGAGGAGATATAGTCGCCACGCTCGTCCCTTTCAACTGCTTTGTCCCACTCTCTGCCATCTCCCCCCGCCGTGAGTTATGACCTATTAGTGCTGTCCCATGAATCTCCGAGCTTTATTGGACAAATTATTTGGAATGCTTTTAGGAATCACTCCCCCCAACCCCACCCCACCCCTCTTGGCCATAGCAGATCCTAATGCCCTATATGGCTTAAAACTACTCTCGCCAGTTTATGGCTTGTGGTAGAGTAGGTTATTTACAAAGTCCAAATCTCTGCAGTACTCAAAGAGTAGTTGGTGATCAGTGCGTTGGTTAAGCACAGTTATGATCCCAGGCTCCTGTGAAGTGACAGCTTTTTTTTTTTTTTTTGCCGTCAAAATGAACTTGGACATAAAGCAGCCAATGAGATGCAGAACATTAAAGTGAAGCTTGATAAGTCTGCATATGTTGCAGAACATTGCCCCCGTCTACAGTCCTTTCTGAATGGTTTGATGTCCATCAAGTGATCAGTGACAAAGAGGCGAGATTAATCTTCTCTGTGGTGAACATTAGGCTCTGCAGAACGGTTTTTATGCACTTATACTTTCACTCCAGTGCCACTGCTTATGCTGCTATTGCATCAACAACATAAACCATATCAAGTATCCAGCCTGGAATAAAGTAACCCAGGATACATGCTGAAATCAATTAGCTAATAGAAAGCCTTTTTTGTATTTTCTTGAAAAAAACTTCTGGAAGAAAATACCTGGATGATCTCTTTGTAGATCCCTTGCATCTGAATAGTCCGATCAACTCAGTCATAGTTACAACATGATACAACACAATAACCACCATGTATAATAAAAGTATAATTATGCATTTCAAGAATAGTCTAGACAGAAATGTAAAACATCAATTACATGAGATGACATCTATTTAATTAGCCCACCTTCTATCCACCTACGTCTTCACACCGTGACATTACATTTGGAGGATATTTCATCTCTCCATCTATTAAGTTATTTCAGTGTTTGACCAAGCTTAATAATGTGCTGCTTCCACCATTAATACATGTTCCTCAGCAGCTAATAAGTTATCTGACTGGATGTGCAGGATGGGAAGAGAAGCAGCACTCTGTCTCAGTACATAGGTGTACATTTTTCAGAGCTTAATGCTATTTCTGTCCAACACATACACCTTGAGCAGTCTTTCATGTGTTCTGCTATGGACAGAGGGCTGTGGGCAAGTAAAACCAAGGTCACTTGATCCTCATTGATTGTGTGAGAACTGGACAATTACTTCTGCCTAACTGGGTCATGATGACTAAAATGACACCCAGGGTAATTTAAAAATGGAAATGCTAATAATATGGTTCATGGGGGGAGGTCTTGGATTTACTCAACTAAAAGGTTTAATTTCCCTTTTTTCCCTCCACGTCGGCTTATTTATAAATGTTGTGCCCTTCTGAATACTCGGGTTATTTTCTTATACTTCCACCGGCTCTTAACAAATCATTTCATTAATATGTAAATTTAAAGTCAGTCGATCTAGTATCTGACAGCACAGTGCATTCCCAGCACCGTGTGTAATCAGCTTTGACTTGCCATTTACTATTTAAAACAAAAATTGGGAAATATATTGTAACTGATGGTACCACTATAAAGTTAGTCACAACCTAATTGCAATTCATATCCTGTTTATCTCCTCAAGAGGGTAAATGCTGCGCCGTGAACTACATATTCATGTGTGGTGGAATAAACAGCGTGTGGCACACACTACTGAGGCTCACCCTCACCATAACCATTTATGGAGAGAGAGAGAGAGAGAGAGAGAGAGAGAGAGAGAGAGAGAGAGAGAAGCATGCCTTGTGCCAAGATGGTAGATAAATGAGAATCCATATCCAGAGCGTTTTCTCATTATCATATGACTAATTAATACCTTAAACATTTTCCTCATGACCACATTGTGCCAGGGGATCGTGTGACAGCCTTGCGCACCACACATGGTCCGTTCCATAGGGAAGCCCCCCATACTCTGCATTCAGAGGATGTTGCCCCTCTCCATCTCAGCAGAGTAATGAGCAAACTCTATCAGAGATGAATAAAGTGTGGATGACTTCTTCTCTGTTCAGTATAGTTCAATACACATTTAAAGTAGCCATTTCAAAAGCCTACTGTGATTTGTGCAATAAGAGAGAATATGTAGAGTAATGCATAAGATATACTAAGATGTTATCTACTACAGTTTACAGGTTAATTAATGGAAACATTTAACACCTGGTAATTCGTGCAAGACTAATCTTAGGTTAAAAATAATTTTGCTGTGCTGTGCTTTGATGTGAATTATTTAGCATTGTGTGAATTGGCCATACATCATGCATTCTGACAATTAACATATTGGCCTCATTTCAGATAGCACCCAGTGATGGTCTTTTGTAAGCAGTTTTGTATGTCAAGAGTAGGTCTCAATTAGTATTCTTGCTCTGGTAATTTTACTGCACACTCCATCATAAATCCTCTACAGTATTGCACATCAGTAGAACTCCTAAATGAATGCATGTGTGTGAGTGTATCGCACCAGCCGTGCTGAAGGTAAAAAAGAAACATGGCCTCCCAGTTCACTGCTGCATCCTTTCTCATTTTCCCTGAAAATCACAGGGTGCAACACCCACCCCCCCCCCCCCCCCCCCCCTTCCCGGACAAACTGGCTGAGCCTGGGCTGTGTTGGCAGAGGTCTGCCGTACAGTAGCCGGCGCTGCCGTGGCTGCAACTCAGCACAACCCAGCACAGCCCGGGCGCTTTATCCATCTCTTCCAGTGATGAGAGGGGTTTTGACAGCGGCGCTCAGTGAGCCAGCTGGGCATGGCAAGTGCTTATGGACTAAGGCCATGTTGAATTACTCTGCAGCGGCTGCAGCGAGCAGCTGCGGATTAGACTGACCCCCGGCTATTGGGGGAAGCTTAGCCAGGGAATTGCTAGCAACTAGGACCTGCAAAACTGGTGAAGCAGTTCACGGGTGCTATACGATGGGAGGGCAAGGCCAGTAATGATCTGCTCTGACCAGCGGACAAGCTTGAGAACCTAGATCTGCACTGGTGCCAGAATTAAGCCATCAGTGAACACTCCCTAACCCCCCACCCCACCTTACCCATGTCCACCCCACCCTACCCATGTCCACCCCCAACCCCGAATCGAACGCAGTGGTGGCTTTGTAATAGTCTCCACATTTAAACATGTTTATGGTTTTTATATTTGCTTAGGCTTAATAGGCCGACAGATAAACATTCATATTTGACCGATGGTTCGCAGTGTCAGATATTGGATTCAGCTCCTGCAATTATTTTCAGGCAGAGTGGCCCTCGGTCATCTGCAGCTGATTTGAAATGCTCAAAATACACTCATGCATGCTTCACATGCGGGTGCATTCTTTGCAATGTTTATCCAAAACACCTAAATGATTGTTGTTTTCGTGGACCATTTGATGTGTTTGATGGTAAACCACATTCCATCAGAAGATGTGATATCCAATTTTTGAAGCCATTTTTCCCCTTACATTAGCTGACAAGGCGCTAATGGAAAATATCACGCTTAGTAAATGGTTGGCCAGATAATAATACATTTCCCCTAAAATTATGAGGGTTACAAAATGCTTCCTTGCATGTATTTTATCATGAATTCTAATTAGGCTGGTGGGTACCAGTGAGTGCTTGGTCATCAAAGGAAGGCTGTTGAAGGTTGATTTATAATGTTGAGGTGGTTGTCCCACGCTGCTGGTGTTTCTCTCGCTCCAGAATTAATGGCCGTCCCACCAAACCTTAATCATACAGCCCGAGCGAAACACACACACAGAGAGAGGGACACACACATATACACACAGAGACACACATACACACATACACACACACGTACACCCGGGCTCCCATTTCAATTTTCTTGAGGCATGGAAAATAGGAGAGATCACTCATTTGTCTTGTAATAGTTGGATAATAGATCCATCACAATGGAACATCTGCACAAGGCTCTCTCTCACCCCCCGCCTGCATCTGCACACACACACACACACACATTCACACATTCACACTTACACAATCACTCACTCTCTCTCTTTCTCTCTTTCTCTCTCTCTCTCTCTCACACACACACACCCACAGACACTCACACACATACGCACAAACACACACACGTACAGCAGCAACAACAACAACATTGAACACTCCCTCTGTTTTTCCCTCAGCCACCTACAATACGAGATCAATAGACCCCGAAGAACACAGCCCACCCATGCTTTTGCAGCCGAACACACCAACAGGCAAAGGCACAGATAATTTAAGTGATGTGCCCGCTAAACAGATGAAAAGCATTAGAAACGCTCCCCAAATAAATAAAAAGTGGATTAATGTTAAGGTTAAACTAATTCCCAATCCCACATAATTAAAGTGGGTCACATTGGCAATTACGGCGTGTGTCTACTAAAATGCATATCCATCATGCCTTTTGGACTCCCACGTGCACCTTACCATATATTTCTACGAATCCCATCACTAAGTGTTCAAAAGGAGAAGATGTAAATTAATCAAGACAACGGAGACACAGATGTCCCATCCATTATCATTTTGGTGCACGTGTACAGTTTGAATTAGGGCGCCGCTGTGGAGAAAATGGTTCTGTCACTGGGTTTCCCTGTGTGGAAGAGAAGCATTACAGGTTTCTCCAGGCTGTCAGGCCGACTCGCCTTTTCCTCCGGCAGCCTCATTAAATCAGTAAGGTTTACAAAAACAACAGCCCGGGCTTCTACCACCACAGCCTGTCAGAGATGGAGCAGGCCCCACTACAAAGCCTTCGCCAGAAAGCCTCTCGGGCGGCGGTGGCGGTGCCGCCACTGTCATGGCTGTTCATTTCAGGGAATTGAGGTCACTAAATGTAATTTTCAATTTTCCAATGAGACTGCATTACGGTGTGTAATGTGTAGAGAATGCGCCTTGCCATAGTGTTGTGGAGGGGAAAAAAGATAATAACATAATGGTAAATAAAAAAAGAAGGTTCATTTTACTCAGTGAGCGAAAAATAATGCCTAATAACGTGTTTTATTTTTTTTGGGGGGGGGGGGAATTTGGCTTGATAATGTCCCATACTTTTCTCATGTCCAATTCAAAAGGATAATTATGGGTCTAGCTTTTAGCACTTGGCCTAATGTTTAACACTGAAGTGTTCTCCGAATCAACAGTCAACCTCATCCAGGCAATTAGCAAGGAGTGAACTATCGCACCTATTCACTCTGCATCAGTGGTTAATGAACATTTCTAAATGGCCATGACCAGGTGTTTAAGAAGACTAATGTACTAGCCATTAGGGAAAGCGGTTGTTTCCAGTGGCTTGGCCTGCCTTCACCTCCGAGAACTCTGCAAAATGAGACTGGTCTCTTCTTCTGTCACCCCCCCCCACCCTCCCATGTTTACCTTTCACATTTTGCAGCAAACAAACCATGTGATGGTCTGTATACCCAAGCGGTGCATTATTCCTAATTACATCCTGGAGATGCGTGCCATTAGCAAGATTCATGCTCAGCTTTGGTAAGGGCCATTCCGGCCGTTGACTCACCATTGATTATTCATACATATTCGGAATGGGCCCTATTAATGTGAGATAATGTGGAGTGCAAATGCCCATTCTGTGCTGAAGGGGGAGGGGGGGGGGGGGCTGTGCAAGAGCCACACTGAAGGATTTTGAGTAGTTGAGCAAATCACTGGCATTAAAACGCCCATACTGAAAAATAAACACATTCACATAATTTTATTTGACAAGTTCATTATAAACTACAGTTATATTTCAAATATTTCAGGTCAAATATTGCTACTATGAGGCTGTCGTATTCAGTTATTTTAGCCTTGATATCTGATGCTATTGTGTTTATGTGCAACCACACAACTTGTCAATATTTACAAAGACAAACAAATAAGCTTGTAATCACTGTTATTCATTATTATTATTATTATTATTTATTTATTAGGTTTGGCACATACATTGCTCTAGCTCAGCATCTGATAAGATGGTACAGTTTGCCATTAACATTGATATTGTAAAATAAAAATCCACACAAAAGTTAGTGTATGTATTTAACATCCCTCCATTTATCATGAAAGCAACAAAAATATCAGGTTGACAGAGCGCCACAGATATCTGAAAATCCTATAGTGTGTTTAATAATGAATAAATTAACAATTAAAGTCACAGTATACAACTACAGGAATAAGTAGGCATCTGCCTGGTGCTGCATATCACCTGCTCTACATGGTGAACAATGAATGTTGAAAGGGTCACCATCACAGCACCTAAGATATTACATTAAATCCATAATGAGTGACATTGTGTTCATGTATCCTATTTATTCTCTTTGTTTTTCAGCCTGTGTGCTTTTTTACTTTTTACAGTCTTTCCTTGTATTCATTGTTTTTGTCTTCCATGATAACAGCACAAATCTAGAAAAGATGTGTTCACACTTAACATGGGCCTGTGATTCTAAACAGGGCCTTCCATGATTTACTTACCAAGGGCTCCTCCATGTGGCCAGCAGGTGTAACTACAGACCAAACCTCTGGGTTTGTATTATTTATATCTATTGAAACCTGATTGAAATAGAATAATTGCCTTTATTATGTCAGATTAATCAGACATAATCTCTTTACACAAGTTCAAAACGTTGTTCAATATTGATATTGCTTTTTATGTTAGGATACATATAAGGTTATTTTAATATCAGTGTTTGGAAACTTAACAGGCAATTTGTAAAGCATTTTTATGTAAATGGTTATTTTGTTATCAAACAAAACCAGTAAAAATAATATTTGATACTTAGCAGTAGCAGTAATTATGAGGATAATATTTACAAAGTGTACAAAGTAACCTTTCTTGCAGAGGAGGAGAATGCATTGCCCTTGTGTGAGCAATATTAAAATGTGTCTGTTTAAATATCCATGTGGCAGTTTAAAGAGGTCTCCTTTACATTTTGAAAGCATGCAAATATAATAATGTTTATCAGTGCAGACTGATTCACCTTGGGTGCACAAAGCAAAGGCAAATGTGGTATAAACTATGCGCACATATATTTTTATAGGCCAAATATCCACTCTGGATGTTTTTTGACTTGTTTTGAGTGATGTTGTTATGGTTAATACTGTTTCCAAATCAGTTGTGCGTGTCTTCACTGAGCCGTGAAAGAACAATAAAAGAGTATCCAACGCTGCTCGGTAAACTCCTCAAACCCACCATCCATCACCCTCCCTGCTTAATGTGATAAATGGTAGCTTGGACTGGGCAGGCTAGGGTCAGTGCCCTTGTGACAACAAGGTCCTGCATCGCCCCACACAGCACTCCGCCTCCACCCTCCTCCCCCCCCCCAAAAACTGGTCATGGATATCTGTAATTCATCTGTAATTTTGTGATTCATAATTTCACAAAAAATAAATAATTGGGATACAATTAGATGATGTTGTCATTAAAGGTATGTATATGTTGTTGCACACAAAACACCTGCACTCACAATCCTTTCAGTGGAATTCGGGTGCACCTGGAATTCTCCCCAAATCCAGAGAGACTGACCAACGGGTGGGGGGGGGGGGGGGGACTGCTTCCTGGCGAGCAGAGTTGCACTGGTCTGGAACCATTAATGGACTGTTCCACCAGTCCATTAATATCCTCATTATCCCCCTGTCTGCTCCAAACTCTGACCTGACACCTACAGGATGATAATCAAACTCACTAAACACTTCCGCTCACAAGTTTCCCCCTGTCCCCACCAGACACTCACTGGGACTCCGAGAGAGAGGACACCAGCAAATACTTCAAAGCATTTATGGAGGGTGACAGGATTACACTGTCTGCCACCCCACCACTACCACCACTCCATACACAAACACACACACACACACACCACACACACACACACACACACACACACAGACTTAACCTACCACACTCTGTGTGGGGCAGTGAGCGGCGCCTCACACAAGATAAAACATCTGCCCGCGCTTGTTTGGATAGCATTTTCTGTGGGATGTCCTAGCCACATTCATCAGGGCCCGGTGGGTCTCACTAGGGGAGCATTAATCAGCAGGGGCCTAATTATACATTGATTGTGTGGTCACACAAGACAAAGAGGCCTATCTGTCGCACACACACACACACACTCACAAATGCATGCGTCCACTCCTATCCACGTCTCTCTGGCCAGTCATGCCTACAGTCTGCAACTGGACGCCAGAGTTCCATCACATCACTTCCATCACGTGACTGCCCTACAAAACGAGACCTCCTCATGCCAAGCTTTTTCAGTGGTGGGTGGGATACTTATGGAGGCATTGGGGAATTTTTCATGGAATGCACACTTCAAAGTTGTATTTTCCACAGAGGTGTGATGTTGAATTTGTATGATGTGTGATGTGTAATCTGAGTCTGACATACACTGAATGGGTTGTGTGTGTGTGTGTGTGTGTGTGTGTGTACAAAGACACTGTTTCAGAGGCCTTTTCAGGGTGATATTTCTTTTATTTAAAAAAAATGACATAAGAACTTCCAATTTCAAAGAAACAGAAAAGCAAAGAGTATGTTACATTATTTGAACTCCCACATTGCTTAATCCCACTGCTGAAGTCTGAAATGAGAGAGCACAAAAAAAGTTTTGCTTCTCATGAATGGAATCATGTGTTAATAGAACAGTTAATTTCTACTGACTACATTTCTAGCAATAAAATGAGATTCTTTGCTAATCATAGAAAATCATGAAACTCACTTCCTTATTTTTAAGAATAGCTTCAATTGAAACAGATTAGAGGCAGAAGATACAGCAATGAGTCTGAGCTGATTTTCCCTCAGCTTGCACCCTGGTCCTTCTGCCACCAGAGGGCACTATAGTGGAATATTGCACATCTCATCTCTCACATGCACCACAGTACATATAGATGCAACAGATGACAGAAGAAAGCAATGTCATGCACAGCAATTAGTTTGGCACCTTAGACAACAAACAGCAATTCAAAAACACATAAAAAAACAACAGCAAATGCATGTCAATACAGTACTCCAGAGCCATACCACACCATAAGCCTGAGCAAAGTGTTGGTGGTTATGGTGGCATTTTAATGCCATGACATATTATAGTGCTTGCCATGGAGTAAAAGATGAAGAAATGTTTTTGTGCATGTTGTTTTTTTCTCTCTCTAAAACCGCTGCTTTAAACCACAGCCTCAACTCATCCTGGGCCACACCGAAATGAATTGTTGGATAATGTCGCTGTCTGTGTTTTTGTGTGGAGAAATTGTCAGTCTGCAAGAGGTATGAAGAA
This sequence comes from Alosa sapidissima, assembly GCF_018492685.1. Classification (NCBI taxonomy): domain Eukaryota; kingdom Metazoa; phylum Chordata; class Actinopteri; order Clupeiformes; family Clupeidae; genus Alosa; species Alosa sapidissima. The sequence continues at coordinate 19,324,845 of NC_055964.1, forward strand.
GCGTTTGGTAGAATATGTGTTTAAAGCTGTTTTGTTTTTGTTTTGTCTTTGATAACAAAGGTGCATCAAAACCACTATGGCGGGTAGGCTGGCTATTTTTTATAAAGTACTGCATGACACGATAACGGTTTATCATCTGAAAAGGCTAAAAGAAGAAGGAAAGAAAAACAAAACAAAAATGTGTGAAAGCATAAAGTATATTTCCAGCTTTTTAATGAGTGCAGTATAAAGCAAAGATTCTAGAACAGAGCTCTGTTCTAGAATCTTTGGTATAAAGCAATCCTCGTATAGTAAAGCACAGCTTCTTTGTGATTCTTAACTCTCCACGTTCCTTGTATGGATTCCAAATCGTCACCAGAAAAAGCTTAATGTAAAATGCTCCCAGCCCCATTGATTGGTTAACCGAGAGGAGCCGTAAGTGGTCAGAATGCTAGTCAGTATTGGTGTAGTAGTAGTGGTTGGACACTGGTAGTGGTTAAAATGCATTACAAAAGTGTAAGTGATGGAGGTGGGTATCACAAAGGACAATTATTCTGACGCATCTAACATAATCTAATGCATCACAATTCTCTGACAGTATTGTGATATACAAGGGCCTCATTCTTCTGTTCTGTTTCTGCTTTTTTAAAGACGATATCGTTCAAAAATACTGAGTAGTATTATTAACACAGACATGACTAAGACATTCTAAACACCATATAGTGAGCTATGAAAGCAAATGAACTTGTTAGTAGCCTATCCATGACAATATATGATTAACACTAATAATTCAAAAAGATGAGTTCTTGGTATTTGATGTGACATCAGGATATATATCATATATCATATCAGGATACTCACAATGCCATGTATTATCTTCTGTAATCATGACTGAATCAGCTGTACCAATATTCAGCCCTCCCCTTCAGCCCCCCTATCGCTGGCTGTTCTATGGAATGATATCACTTCTTTGCTGTGTTTGCTGTCCTACTGTGTACTGAGGACCACAAATATTCCACATAATCGCTTAGCAACTCTTTCCTAAACTCCATATGTTCACCAAATGTGCTTTTTTTACCAACGGCTTGGTAACTTTGCAGGGTCCAGTTTCACCGGTAAACTCGAGATAAAAGAGCGTAAACATTATTGATTCATGAAATGTGTGTTGGAGAGAGGGTTTCCCGTTGCACCATTTATGGGAACATGTGACCAAGCTGCCATGGCCCCAGTTGAACACCCCCCCCCCCCCCCCCCCATGTGAAAGCAGATTGTCTCCCACACACGTACAGACTTAGATGCTGAGCTAACCGCGGTTCTCACTGCCCGTCTGTCTCCATGTGATCCATATTTGTAAAGAGTGGCAAAGCTACAAGGCACATATTACAGTAATTCAAAATATGTTGTTTCTCTGGCAGTAGATTTCCCCATTACAGAATCTACAGCCAAATAAGGGTAAACGAAACACTGAAGCCATGCAAAGCAGCGGCGTGGTATGTCGCTATTTCTTTTTCAAAGTCTTCGAAGTGAATCATTCTCATTTGTCTTGTGTTGTACTCATTCCAGGATTTCTATGCGAGTCCCAGGCAAACAAAATTGCTATTAGAATTGAACTTGGAAACATTGTAATCAACGGGACATACTGGCTAACACATACTAGGATTTTGATCATTCTTCATAAAATGCCATGAGATATCTACACATCTAGTGCTTTTTTAGCACCACTTGATATCTTTTCTCAAAGTACATTCACCTCATCTATTACATTTCTTCACAAAAACAAACAAAGGCCTTTCTAGTATACTTTCAGTAATATAAAAGTGGTAGTGATGTCCTTGGTTTCGTTTTGTCTAACTACATACCTAAAATGCCTATTCCATGCTAAGTAAAACAGTATAGGGCTGGTGTGTAAAGGAATGCTGGTATTTACCTCACCCTAGACAAATTTACCAGCCGGGGACAAACGGGTGGGTTAAAATTCCCTCCTTTCATGCCGGCTGCTTAAGAGGAGACTGTCATGACCTCACTAAAATGACATGCTGGCCTTGTGCGTCCTGGTTTGATGACAGTGGTTCTAATGTGGTAAAATGACAACTTTACGATCCCTTTTGAAATCATGGCCCTTGTAATGCCGAGGCTGTGTTGTGCTGGGCTGTTTTTTTCTCCTTCTCTCCCTCTTTTCACAGCACACAAACAAGGCTTCTTCCCTCTTCAATCTCGTCCTGGACCTTGTCGCTCGACGTGGCTTTCTCGGCCTGGGCGGAGAACATGGCACAGAAGAACGTGAGCACGGTGCCGCCGATGGCCGCGTAGAAGGCCCAGCCCAGCGAGCAGTCGCCCACTCGGTACGGTGAGCTGTCCTCGCCGCAGTACTGCTTGACCTTGACACAGCCCCAGCCGGCCGGGTACAACATCAGACCCATGATGAGGAACAGACCTACAGGGAATAATGAGATGGCAGTCAGAAGCAGCCTATTTACAGTTTGTGTGTGTGTGTGTGTGTGTGTGTGTGTGAGTGTGTGTGTGTGTGTGTGTGTGTGTGTGTCTGTGTGTGTGTGTGTGGCAGGGGGGGACATCACAATTAGAGGTGAACTACAAGTCAGAAAAATAACAAATGGTATGTAAAGCTGATTGAGGATTTCAAAGGAGAGAGAAGCATCTTCACCTAAGTGTGGGGAGAGTTGGGAGGATGTGTCATGGCCGGTGAGTGCTTTGTAGCGGAAGACCGTCCTCTCACGGTCATGGATGGCCTATACACTGGCCATTTATGGCCTGAGGCTAGTGAGAGGATTTGTTTGGAATCCTCTTGATTACTCACAGATGTTGCAACGTGCCATCTGGACGAGCAGTGGGCAGCTCAAAACTAGCAACACACAGGGGCCTCCTGTGTGTGTGTGTATGTGTGTGTGTGTGTGTGTGTGTGTGTGTGTGTGTGTGTGTGTGTTTACCTCTCTGTGTATAGACACGGACTGAACAAGCAACTGTAATACCAGCCCGAAGCCTTTTCATTAGGAGCGAGTGTACTAACGTTCGCCATGCTTCGCCCTTGAACGCATGAATCGAGGTCGACTGTTGCCATTCCAGAGAGGAGAGCCGGAGCCGACACACACATTGCCAACGAGTGAGCAAACCACAGCAAAACAAACAGCATATCTCATCGATCCTATCTGCCGCTAAGCTTGTGCATGCATATCCCGGCGCTGAGCCGGCCAGCATGCGCTTCCCCCGCAGACATCACAACAGGCGTGTCGCATCCTGCCCCTGGTGTGTCGGTTGAAGTTGCTCAACGGCTCTGCGCTGTGATGGTATTCCTCCCCGTCCAAAAGATTCCCAACGGATCTGGTCCCTGGGAGAGAGTCGCCGTGTGGCGTAAATGGCTGAATGCGTGACCGTGGTACGTAAATGAGACTGAAGTAATTCTTTGATTTCATTTATGTGATGGAATGTGCATCCTGAAGCGATGATCCGATGCGTGAAAGCCCTCTTTCAGGGACTAAACGACAAGGGTTGTTCTTTTCTCACATACATCCCTGTCCCCTAGGATCTAATTCATATTTTGTCTTAATTTATTTATTCCGATTTCAGGGACACCAACGTTGGAGAAAAAGCAACTTGGCTTCATGCAACATGCCAACGTATTTAAACTGCTATTGACCCATAAAAAGATCATTATTCACCCACTTAAGAAGTACTCAAAGTGCATTGGCATGGTGATGCCAAACAAACAAACAAACACAGAGACTGACAGAGACTGAACAGACCCTCGCACCCAACCCCCCCTTCCTCAAACATCTGTGCCTGGGAGATCTCGTGGATGGATGTGACTCTGCATGTTTCTGCCCAACCAACACATGAATCAATTTCTGAAGCAAATAAATCAATGACAAATGCTGGCAGTGTGAAACAATGAAGTGCCTTGTGAGCCCAGGCCGAGGATACGCACAGGGCCCTGTGGCAGGAGATTTCCCCGCAGGCAACAAAAAGCCCAGTGGGGTTAACCTCCAGGAAGCTGCCCGTTATAGACACTTTTCCGAGGGCAGCGTTGGATGCACAAAATTACGGAGGCCCGCGCCATAACAGTATGCTACAAACTGGAGCGATGAGATTCGCCCCCGCCATAATTGTTCCTAAATGTATGCCACGGTGCATTTTCCCAGAGGCCCAGGCCCAACGGGGTCTGGTTGAGGTGGCCAGAGATGAGAGCACAGGCAGACGCCTCCGTGTTGGGGCTGTGAGCCGAGTTGGCAGTTTGATCAGGAAAAGGCAACGCTGTAAACACATATTTCCTGGCCCCTTTTTTTCCCCATTATAATGACAGGATGTCAGGTGGACAGCCTTGAGGTTAAAAGCAGCTCCAAACTGGGGTGACCCCGTAGCTCTGTGGCAGTCCAGAGGAAACGGTGAGCACAATACACAAAATCCCCCTAAGAAGAGGGTTCCGACAGTAGCAGCCAAGGCAGTTTTATTATTTGGGGCAGACTTTGTTTGGGCGATCTGACATCACGCAAGCGTGACTTCCTCAGAGTTCAGTGTGGGCGCGAACAGACGTCAACCGAAAGTGGGTTACGGTCAACTGGTTACACAAGGCGGAATTTCAAGAGGCTGTCATATGATTCTCAATAGTCTTTGACACCGAGCCTTCCCCATGAGGAGGAGTGTTTCCTACAGATGACCAGTGCCGTTGCTGCCATGTTCAAATGTTACACAAACTAATGGCAAATCATCAAGACGTTCCTCTTCAGATGAGCGTAATCTTCACAACACAGGTTGGGACAGAGGCCCGCATATCATACCGCGTCATCTTTCTGGAGCTCAAAGCTGCCTGTGTGACTCCTTCAAACTCCATTCCCACAGGAGGTTAGACTAATGTTTTGTTTAAAAAATATTTCCTCTATGAAATAACAAGACACCACTCGCTAACAAGCTCAGGCTCCAAACTAAACAACAGAACAACAGCCCCCTCTAACCACTGCCACGGCGAATCAAGCTTTCCACATGGTCCATCTCCGACGAAAGAGGACAACTGACAGAACGGTTCACACATTAAGCTGAAAGCCAGTTTCACATGTGAGTTAGTCCACTTCAGCTGCAGCCATGACTCATGCATTCATAATGACTGAATAATCTGTGATGTGATTGTCCATTGCTTATTTTTCACTTTTCAGCCTGGGAGCAGAACACAGTGAGACATACTCAACTGCTTCTTGAAGTTAATATCGAAGTCATTCTTTCTCACACATACACTCAATTATGAAGTTACCAGCTAGCGGTCATCTTAGCAACTTTTGATTGTCACAATAAAACAAAACCCATAACTTCTAGTACATAACAGACGGCATATGATTTCCTTCCCAATGTTAAACAAACACAGGAAACAAATAAAGTCTAAGCACTGGGGAGTTAAGAGATACTCTTACCTGCAATACCCTGAAGCAGGCCACAGACGTTGAAGATGCTTTTCCTCATGATGCTCTGGAAACACATGCTGAAGACAGCAAAGAGCGCCACCACGGACAGTATGAGGATGGCCACTGCCAGGAAAATGACCGTGGCCTGCCAGAAGCCGCTGGCGATCTCCCCGAAGTGGGCGGCGTAGGGCCCGCACTGGATGTCGCGGTGGTGGTAGGGCACCTTCCGGCAGCGGGCGTACAGGCCCAGCGTGGGACGGTGGGGCCTGGACGAGAGACGGTAGCTCCCGTTAGTGGAGATGGGCCCGCTGGGCGGACTGACCAGCCAGTCGGGGCCCATGAAGGCGATGAGCTCGGCGAACGCCACCACGATGCTCAGCAGAGTCCACAGCATGGAGCGGCACGTTACAATCACATGACACATGGCTCCGGTCCTGGCTCCCTCTTGGGCTCTAGCTCTGGCCTTGGGCGTACAGCGGTGCGAAAAGCACTAAATAAAAACCCACTCTTAGTGGAACAGGAGAAGTGATGTTCTTGATGAGGGAAAAAAAAGTTGGTGGTGTGTGTCAAAGGGCCCGCTGAGGCAATGGGTCACTGTGTGTCATCCAGATGAGAGGGGGTCCATGTAAACATCTCTTCACAGATGTCAGGCTGGAGGGGGGTGGGGAGGTGGAGAGCAGATTTTTTGCCGCTGACAGCTTCTTGCCGATGACTCACATCACAGCGTGGTCCCAGAGCCCTCCCGAAACTCCGTCAGAAAACTCCTCAGAGGAAAAAAAACAGCTGGAAAGAGAAAAGGCAACCAGGAAACCCAAATGTTTAGTTGGAGACAGAGACAGAGAGAGAAGCATATGCAATGTGGATGAACCAAGGCATGACCAATACATTTAGTAACTATGGGAGGGACCTCCCTCTGAAGAACTAGCACTAATGATTGCTCAATGGTTGTGAATAAGCACACTCACTTCCTCATGGGCAACTTTTCCCCTACCACTCCCAAGATGCAACTCACACACTGTCTGAGCCGTTTATTTCCCAACAGTGACCTACATAAACCTATCAAAGACACGACTCTCGATAACTATGTAATAACTATGACTAACTACTCTCGACTATGGCATATTTTACAAAATATGGAGCTTACTAGGTAAAAGTCACACAACCTTGAGGAAAACTGTCTGAATGGACAAAACATATTTACACACTGTAACAAATTACAGTCCACTTTTAAGACACGTCAGACATATGGTATGGAGCTGTCCACTGAGGTCATACCTGGTACTTGTTAGCGTCCCCCGGGTTTTGAGGAAAAAAGCCTAGGCAGACCAGAGTAACCGATAATATCTTACAGACACAATAATAGAGTGTCACATGTGAGATTCTTAAAAAATAAATCCATGTAAGTACGCTTCAAGTAGTTCTGCTGAGGAGGCGTATTGTGTATTGGGATTAAATAAGAGTGCGAAGTGACTTTCCATTTCACCCGTGAAACAGGTGAGGCACTAGAGTGAGCAAACAGACACACAGAGAGCTTTGGGACCGACCGCAGCCAAGTTTATGCAATCAGTCACACAGCTGCAGACGTGTCAACACTTGCAGGTGTGGGAAGCCAGAGCAAAACACAGTTAGAGGGTGAGAGCATGCCGCCGTGCCGCACCACACACTCCTTACCGCACTCCTCCTCAAAATTATTGACAAAGTAGCACTCTCCCGTGTCACCTCACTTGAAGTTTCTTGTGAAGTGTCCTTAATTAAGCTTTGTGTCGTCCCCTCAGGGCTAACAACAAACAATAGAGCCGTATTTTATCTGCGCTAGGCCATATTTCCATATTGTTCAGTGAGGGAAGGTGTGCTTATGTTTCTGCCTCTCTGTGTAATTGCATTTGTGTATTTATCAGTCAAGAGTAAACATGAAAGATTCCTACGTCAGTTGTGCGTGTGCATGTTTGTGAATGACAAACCTTGTTTGTGAATGACAAACCGCTTTCATAGTTTAAACTTCTGATAAAAGCAAATAACACTACCCAAGAGCAGTAACAACCCAAGTCGTTAGCTAATTAAGATTTCTAGTTTCTGGCATATCTCTGTGAGTGTCATCCATTTGATGAGTGACTTAAGAGAACCTTGCTTCAGGGGCAGCATTACATAATATTATATTGGATGCATTTTGATTTTATTACTTTGTACCCTGAAGTCATGGAATTCACTGTGACTCTACTGACAGAAATGCTCATAGGCTTTTCTCCACCCATCACCAGCAATAAATTCACCAGAGATAAAGGTGCATGCCTCTTTCAGTATGTGCTCATGCCTTCCTTGTTCATGCAAGCCTATCAGTTGAGACTGCAGTGCAAACACTCACAAAGCCATGGAAGGTGAAGGCCCATAGAACTCCCATAGAACCATAGAACTCTGGTAAACTGGTTCATGGACTTCATGCGTTAACAAATTAGAAGGTTTCTTAGTACAGTCCCTAGTACAGTTATATGTGAATTACAGTAACATCACAAAACACCAACTAAAAAGAATGGTGTATGATTTACGAGTGGTAACTGTGTGCGCTAACTGCACGTGGACTTCATGCATTAAGGCATGAGATAGCTTTTTAACACTTTACCATGTACACCGTATGTGTGTGACATGTGCTAATGCAAGATGTTTTCACAGGAAATTGTTTTGTCAAACAGGACGTTTAACCACCACAGATTAAGCCTTATTGGAGGATGTAGTGGTCAGTGACAAGACAATGGCTAGACAGCTGGTTGACAGTGGTTAGCTTACTTCTAGTTCCTTCCATTACCCAAAATATCTACATGTACACAGAGCTAAAACTCATCAACTATAAAATGTGTATTAGCTGATCATAAACTAGGCTTATGTTGGGGAAAAACTATGTGAAAAGGTTATAAAGGGATGGTTTGCCATAAATGGTTGTCCAGAGACTTAAGAATTCAAAGTATATGAATCCTCTAAACCTCAGCTGGATACTTCATTTGTATGGGCCATTTATACAAAAAGTGCATTTTTGGGTAAGAGTCAATGCCTGCAGATTTCTTTGGCTGATGGTGCTTTGAAGATGAAATGTTTTACCCAAAACAGGAGGTCCATCTGACTATCAAAATCCATTCCTACAAAGCCTTTGGTTCTTCTAACCACATCAAACCCAACAAGTTTGCATAAATTATTCTGTTAACAGTATTACTGGTAATAACAAAATATTAACCACAAGAAACACCAACTGAAATGGGTAATAATGCTTCAGTTAATGAGTGTTAACTAAAAAATATTCATGCAGTTAGTTAACATTAACAATCACAAATATCAAGTAAACCATATGTAAAACTGAATCATTGCCGTTTCATGTAGAGGTTTGTCAGTGTTGAATTGCTCATGTATTTGTTAATATGACCAAACCATGACTTTCAGTATTACAAAACAGTATGGAATACAAGTTGTGATAGATCAGGCTTTATTTATGTAAAGTAAGCTACTGTTTGGATTAATCATGATTAATGGAAACTTTTAATATAAACTGCAATCCAACCCGGGATTCTACACAGCTCATATCCCAAATAAGGTGTCCTGTATTCCCTCATCTGCATAAGGAAGGAATGATCCTGACTGTTCTTCAGCACCTGTCAAAGAGATTCTTTGAAAGCTTTGACACAGGTCTGTTAGACAGGCAATAAATCACTGGGCTGTAGCCTACTGTAGTGTCTCACATTTTCCCCAGACACATCTACAGTGCAGGACTTGAAAGAGGCCTCCTGACCAAAGAATGGTTTCAAGCCTCAATAAATTATTCATCGTTCTAAAAAAAAATCCAGTTAGGAGACAATGTCCTTGAAAATCAACAAATATAGAAAGAACTAGGCCTCTGGTTGCATAAAAAATATCACAGGCCTTGGTGTCCTGAGATGTGGGTGTGTGCACAGCAGTGGTACTTCGGCTAGAATCAAAATGGTCACTCTACCACAAACACTTTATGGTTTTCCCTTACACCATAATAGGCCTACTTCAATAATATTATCCAGGTTCACTCAACAGATGGGAAATATGGAGCAAGACCATATGGGTGGGTCTTCTCAGTTCTCTACTATAAAGGGCGTAAATGCCATGGATGAAGAACTTCAGCATCGACTAAATTAAAATTAACTGTAGGATATATCTGGGCTTGACTCAGCAAATCCATGTTATATTTAAAACATCATATAGCCTACGTCCTTGTAATTAGCCCACACCCCACCGGTTAGCCTGCTGTGAGGAGGCGACTTAGCTGAGGAGCAGCTACAGTGTCTGAGGCCAGTTTCCAGCTAAACAATAAAAGCCACTGCTTTCATCACTCATCTGGATGAATCCTGAATAATAAAAGAAACCTCAAACTATTTGATACTGTTGCAAATCTAAATCTAGACGCCCACCTTTCCCCACACAGGATACTATTGTAACGGTTTTGATCCTAAGAATCCTTTCAACTCGAAAGGACTTCATCCCTGCGTTAGGTTAAGCTTGACTGTAGGCTGATTTAGCAGAATTTACCTTTGTTCTGTTGTCCATTATCAAACACTTATTATCAAAACATGAAGTCTGCTTTATGAATGTATTAGCGTTTTCCTCCCGGACTGGACTGGCCCACGTCGGTCCCAAAAAGAAAAGGGTTAGTAGCCAAGTTAAAACCGGTCTAAACTCAGCCAGATTTCCACTCGACGTGGGCAACGCAAGAGAGCATTAACGATACTGATATTTCCTAGAAACCAAAATTAGGTCAGTAGACGTTTTGCTGACGCAGAAGTTTCTTTTGCGAAGACACTAGTAAAGTTGAAAAATAGAGATAGTTGTCAAAAGACTAGTAAGGGTTGAAATAAGGCTCCCAACGTTAACTTACCAAAATCAGTGAAGGTAAAGAATCATACGCAAAAGCCGCCACCATTCAGTAGGCTACAACTTCCAAAGATGTTGCACGATTTTCGGTTCCGTTTTTCTTCAATGAAACTTTAACTTATATGTCTACACACAGAGTAACTTTAACTATCCTCACTTTGTATATTTGTTGAAATTGTGGAAAAAATATCATAGTTTAACAAAGGATCTGTCTCTATTCCACATCCCTTCCCCCATCCCGACTAAAAGATGACCTCAACACGTTCCCTGTCTGAGCAAGGGGTGTGTCTAAATGACCTCGGAAGTTTCACTTTTTAGAAGCAGCTAGCTGTGCCGGCCTGGTGTAACTTAACTGAATCACTATATTTTTCATTTAACCTAGTTTGTAGAGCAACATCCGTATGTATTAGTGCATTTCTTCAAATGTAGGAGATGCCAGTGCAAAGCGTGGAAGGCCTACACAGGGATGTAATAAGACAGCACAGAACGTTGACAGTTTCACTACCAGTGTCACTACCACTTGGGCCACTATTGTTAGGACTTTTCACATTTTTGATTTGACCAATGCAATGCAATGTGCAACATCTGAAACACAAATAAAACTGGATGGATTTAAGAGGGTTGCGGAGTGGGGCAGTGTGAGAGTTTACATTGATCTTTTGATTTAAAAAAGCACTTGAAAGATATGTGAGGTCACCTTAACCTTTTACCACTACCATACCAACACAGTACAAGCACTGTGATTCCTACTCTGTAGATCTACATGCCTATACATACATATTATCCTGAATTTCAATTTATGACCATTTCTATAAGAGGAACAAAGAGCAATGCAAACAAGACACACCAAAACAACACGTGTCACTGAAGTGCACAGGACATTTACAGAAATCCCAAAACAATATGTTTGGAGTGTACACAGATTCTCTCTCTCTCTCTCTCTCTCTCTCTCATGTGTGTGTGTGTGTGTGTGTGTGTGTGTGTGTGTGTGTGCATGTAGACACGGTTGTATGGTTATATGTAAGTAATAGGGTAGATGGGGTGTATTTTCATGTAATGTGGTCGTTAAGCCATGAGGGCCCCCCTGACTCAAAAGAAACACAAGAGTGCCCCCAGCCCAGGACAGCCTCTAGCCCAGGAAAACCCCACTCTGTGTGTGTGTGTGTGTGTGTGTGTGTGTGTGTGTTAGTGTGTGTGTGTGTGTGTGTGTGTGTCTGTGTGTGTGTGTGTGTGCATGACCTCAGGCATTCTTAGAATTGCATGGCCTTTGTCATGGGTGGCTTCCAGTCCCTTCAGAGGGAGTCTGCTCATGGCTGGCTGGTGTATTTGTGGGTAGGGTGCCGTAGCTGCGGCTTAGCCCCTCTCCAGCACATCCCAGCCTAATCCCGCATCCTGCTAGCACTCAGCCCCATGCACCACCCCCCAACACCAAAAGGCCAAAGAGGTGCAAGAGCCACAATTGTGGAAGAAAGGGAGTGGGAGAAGGAGAGAGATTAGGGTGGACAACCCAGAGGGTGATTAAGTATGTGTGTGATGGATCTTACAGGCCTATTTGAATGTAAGTTTGTGCTTGAGAACATTCACATTTATTATGCAGTTAGAATGTTCAAAGGGAAATCTTCAACTAGGCTTTTTTTATTTGTTTTTCAATTTAGCAATTATTCAAACAATATTAGTTAGTTATTTGTTCTCCTGAGACCAGAATAATTAATCTAAGATATAATCATCCAATCATTTCTCTTGATCATTTGTTTAATTAATTCTGCCTGAGGGGCAGGACTTCTCACTACACCATGGTCCATTTTAGAGTTACAAATATGCATAAATCATTCATTCGTTTTTTATGCCTAGAAAGTGTGTGTGTGGCAATTAAATGCATTAAGTTCATACTCACATGAGCATGAATGCATATCTTACATAAAATTAACAAAACTTGACATGAATAGAACCGAGACTCTCTCAGGACCAGGGCATAAACAGGGTCAGTGTTGCCAAAGTCAGATATTGCCGTGCAAGGCTGCCCTCCTATGGTGATAGTATGTAACAAAATTAAATCTGAATGGGTTCAAGTGTGAAGTGGGGGTTAAGTAAAACCTCAGTTCCCCATCATCTTTTCATATTGTATGTCACTCTTACTGTATGTCTGAATGGCTTCATTTCCAGTGTAATTTAAAGAGTAATACTTAATTTGTCATTTTAGAAACCCATAATTCTAACGGTAAAATGTATGTTTGTCTTGCTGTTAGTCTTTCAACTTTTGGATTTGAATTGAAATGTGAAATGTGGTATTTGTGTACATAGAATTGTTGAATCTTGCAGCCTTGCTGAACTGTGTATTGCAGCATGCCCCTGGTGTTTCTCTGGCCATAGCTCCCGCCTGGAGGATCCAGTTGACACTGCTTGGTAAAGAACCCAGACTTTCCTTTAGCTGGTTGTAGTCACACCCTTACAGGCATTTCATTTCATCGATTTCACATGGGAATAAAAAACAAACATAGCTGACTTTCAAAATCATATCTGTGTTTTGTGCTCTAATTTTGCAACAGTAAATGTGCTTAATGTCTTCAATATCTTTGTTTTGCAATTTTATGTGTAGGAGTGCAGTTGTGGGAAAAAATGACAAAAAAGGTCTTTTCCAACTTGCAAATGCCTTGCAAGCACATATAATAGGCCTGTGGTAATACGAGTACCATGATGAAAGGGGTTGTGTGTGTGTGTGTGTGTGTGTGTGTGTGTGTGTGTGTGTGTGTGTGTGAGTGTGTCTTGTATTGTGCCCTTTGGCTCTGTTGATAAACACCAGAGACTCGATTCATATAGTGTGACGACTGGTTTGACCCAGAATAGACAGCTTTTTAAAATCTGCTACTGTGTTCAAGGCCAGAAACACCTGGTAGTGACCAAAGGTCCCCACCATAGTTTAGAGAGGGGGGTGGGGTGGGGGAGATAAGAGTCCCTTTTAATATTTGGCACAGAGTGAGAGTCACTCTTAAACTCACTGTGAAAGAGAGTCATTAGGTGTTTGCCCAACAGTATTCGATGACTGAAGAAAGTACGATCTTAGTTAAATGCAGGAGTTGGGATCTAGGCCGACATTTCATGGTGCAAATTATGAGGAAATCATGTGACCAAGCATTTGTTCTGAAATGACCCCTTGCATCCTGAGAAGGCTGCCAAGTAGTGTTAACTCAAGCAGCCTCAAACAGACAACTAATGGAACTGCATATGTAGTTTTATTCTCACAGGCTTTCATAATTAATACTACAAAATAACATTTCTGTTGATAAGACATGCAGATGGTTGATACAGATTGTTTAGTGCACTAGACGACAACCCAGTGGCAGTAATACTTTCTATCACCTAACTAAGGCCATGATACACTGTTTGATCATTTCAAATAAGACATGTCAAAGATTTCTTTTCTATTTCTAAAAGATTAGCTAATTTTTCCTTCATAATCCAAATTTTATCTTCCTTGATATTGATTTAATGATTTTAACTGTATTTTGCAATTGCCTTCTGAATTAGACAGTGTGTCAGCATGTTGATATCTTGAGGATTGCCATTTATGTAATCTTACAGAAAATAGATTTCCTTTAAGCCTGAACTTTCACATTTTTGGATAAAAAAAGGTCAGATATACAGCCGTTCGTGACGGCAGACCATTCTGCATGGATCCAGTTCAGGCTGTGGTGTTGCGGAGGGATCTAGCACCATTTGGTTGCACAATTTGTCTGGACAAATATTCGAGTTCCAATCAGCAGTCTTTTTGGTGTTATGACATCAGAACCACCCATCTGTCAGGAATATATACATGGCTTCTACAAGTTTACAGCACTCAAGACTCAGAATTTGAGTGGGGTTGTTGCTGCTGCTGCTGCTGTTTGCACGTGAAATTGGAAGATATGGCACCTACCAAGAAGGTATACATTTTACTTTCCTCTCTTTAGCTCTTGACAAGTACCTTTTCAGTTTTGCATGTCTTATTCAATAGTGTCTGTCAGTGGGCCAGGTAGGCTGAGATGATGTCAGTCACACCTTGTCTGAGCGGGTGGGTTAATTATTTTCAAACATTTGGGAAAACTGTTGGTTGGTTCAGGTTGTTACTTGAAAATGGGCTTCCTTCCTTCCTTCCTTCCTATAAAATTAAGTTATCCATATAAAGTTATCCATACAGTATTAATTAATTGTTATACAAGTTGTAAAATTGCATTAAAGTTACTTCCTCCACTATTTTCTTTGTCTATTTCTCCCATTATATATTTCAAGATAACAAGATAAGTATCTCCCATAATACTCAGTGGTCATACTGAGTGGTCATACTCCTAAGGAGATTGAGTAATATGAATGGGCAAGGGGCTGCCTTCAATATCCTCCGACCTAGTTGAAATACCTCCACCCTTTTAGTGGAAACCTGTTGTCTCAATGAAATGCAAGTTAATAAACATGTTCTCCTCCAAAAAGGGCGTTCTGGAGCGCTTGAATGCAGGAGAGGTTGTGATTGGGGACGGGGGGTTCGTGTTTGCCCTGGAGAAGAGAGGATACGTCAAGGCTGGACCATGGACCCCTGAGGCTAACTGCACCCATCCAGATGCTGGTGAGATTCCTCTATGGTTCTTTCCAACAGTGTAAACTGAACTGCTGGCTGTTAAGCTGCAACTAAAAGCTGGCCCTGGAGCAGCTGGTCCAAATCGAATAAATGACTTTCGAACAACCAGTCTTGCAGGACAGTTTCCATTTCATTCTTAATCAAAGATTCTAGAGCGGAGCTGTTCTCTGTTCTAGAATCTTTGGTCTTAATTGAGGCACATTTTCATGGGACAAATGTTCATCTGTTGTGTCTGTGTCTTTGCTAGACTATAAACCATGTCATATGATTAAAGACATTACTGGCAAAGATGTGTTGACAGGCTCTGTTATGCCTACTCGTTTGTGACCTCTTAATGACAGTATGGTGTTTGGCTTGCAGTTCGCCAGCTCCACCGGGAGTTCCTGAGAGCTGGGGCAAACGTCATGCAGACATTCACATTTTACGCCAGCGATGATAAACTGGTTAATAGAGGCTGGAAGGTGTCTCTCACTGTAAGTTTTTGCTATCTCTCAGTACTTCTGTTAAAGCCATTGAGAAACTATGTGACCGACAGTCCCTGATCACTGTGTTCTACTTTCTTCGGATTACAGGGCCAACAGATCAACGAGGCCGCCTGTGACCTCGCCAGAGAGGTGGCCAGTGAGGGAGATGCACTGGTTGCTGGTGGCATCTGCCAGACTCCTTCCTACTTGAGCTGCAAGAGCGAGACTGAAGTGAAGGCCATCTTTAAGAAACAAGTCGATGTCTTCATAAAGAAGAACGTGGACTTCCTCATTGCAGAGGTCTGTATGCATAATGGCTTATGAATACATTTTGTGATACTGTGGCCATAAATGCAATCTCTCTCTTTGAACTCTCTGCCCCTGTCATACTGTTGAAGTCATATATTTATGATGTTAAATTTTCCTTTGGCTCGGCAGTACTTTGAGCACGTGGAGGAAGCTGAGTGGGCAGTCCAAGTCCTGAAGACCACTGGGAAGGCAGTGGCTGCTTGCATGTGCATCGGACCAGAGGGAGACCTGAACGGTGTCAGCCCTGGTGACTGTGCTGTCAGGCTGGTGAAAGCAGGTACGTCTATTTACAGTGCGCCTCACTGCTGATAACAACAGCATAAAAAAGCTGGGTGGCAGCCATGATAATGGCCTGACATTTACTGCCCTTCTTAGCACATGTAAAACTCTATCCTTACACACAGGTGCTCAGATTGTGGGCGTCAACTGCCACTTTGATCCCATGACTTGCGTGGAGGCTGTCAGGCTCATGAAAGAGGGGGTAGAGCGTGCAGGACTGAAGGCCCACTACATGGTCCAGCCCCTAGCCTACCACACTCCAGACTGCAACCGTCAGGGCTTCATCGACCTCCCAGAGTTCCCCTTTGGTACACCGTCACACCATGTTCTTAAAGAAATGTGCAAAGTAGTATAATGCATAGTAAACAATACAATGTGCCTTAAGCAAAATCATTTACATGCATTACACTATATCTTACTGTATACAAAAGTAGACAAAAAGCCTATAAATATATATGTTATTAGCGGTTTCATTTCAGCTAACTGAGACACTACTGCATATTTCACATTTTAGCACTGGAACCCAGAATCCTCACCAGGTGGGACATGCAGAAGTATGCCAGGGAGGCGTACAAAGTAGGAATCCGTTACATCGGAGGCTGCTGCGGGTTTGAGGCCTATCACATCCGCGCTTTGGCAGAGGAGCTGGCCCCAGAGAGAGGCTTCCTGCCCAAAGCGTCCGAGAAGCATGACCTGTGGGGCAAAGGTCTGGAAATGCACACCAAGCCATGGGTCAGGGCCAGGTGAGACTAATGCCAATTTTTCATGTCTAGTTTTCACTGCTGATATATTGCTGCTTGCGCTGTCTATTGTATAATTTAGGTGCATCACACTGATGACCATGTATCTAATCTCTCAACAATACTCCAAATTCTTTTGGTTTTGGTCACAGACTCAGCTATTGATTTAGTCTCCGCCCTGCTGTCTGATGATTAGGAAAGACACTACCCTCAGCTGTCTACCTAAACACCAAAGATAATTTTTATCTGTCAGAGTAATTCAAGCTCAGTCCTCCTGACTGGATTTTGTTTACTAAAGAATCAATATTTGAGCCACGACGACAGATATAGATGGCGTAGATGACCATATGTTTATTTGGATTCCTTCTTCATGTGAAAAACAACATGGTTATCAATTTGCACTATAAATTATTCAACATGTAAAATTATTCAGCATATACCCATCCATCTTACTAAATATGTGCACATATGTATATTCCTGGAATGTATATCATATGTATATCCCCCACCCCCCACCCCCAGGTCCCGGAAAGACTACTGGGAGACCCTGAGGCCATCCTCTGGACGCCCCGACTGTGCCACTATGTCACATCCTGAGGGCTGGGGGGTGACCAAGGGCCATGCCGATCTCCTCCAGCACGCAGAGGCCACGTCCGCTCAGGAGATCCAGCACCTGCTGGAGATGCAAAGGAAAGCCAAGAGTAGCGCCTAAAACGCTGCGTCATCCACCTTGACAAACAGCGACCATTTAAGTAGCAGTGCCAGAAAGAACAGCGCGGGGAGAGAGGGAGTAGGAGAGAAGGGAGGAGGAGAGAAGGGAGTAGGAGAGAAGGGAGGAGGAGAGAAGGGAGTAGGAGAGAAGGGAGGAGGAGAGAGGGAGTAGGAGGGAAGGGAGAAACTGCCATTTCTTTCAATTTCATCATGCAGCCCGTATGCATTGGCAACTACTGGACATGCACTGATGTGTTCACATGAATCTTATGTGCTGTACAGTCCCCCAACCAATAAACTGAGATATCTTACATACACTGAAGAGTTTTTGTGTCTCCATTAAGAAACATAGCCTGCCTTTTATAACTTTATGCCTGTGCTCTGATTCAAATATATTGAAACGTCATATTACAGACTCTACAGAATTTACACAATTTTACAAGGCCTGGCAAATAAGCACATGGCATCATACTTTGTTCAGATATCGCAAAGAAATATCACTTTACAGTCTTATTCCGAGTAATGACAGTATATTTAAAAACAATAATTATTTGTTACTAACCTACAAAAAGCATGTCAGCATTCTAGAAAAGACATTCATTCTGATTTCAATACTCTCACAACCATGGCAAAACATATCAACCTAACCTAACCAACCTAATTCAAATTAATTTTGCCACTGTATTAAATTATACAGTATTTGGGGTATGGTGATGAAGTCCACAAGAAAATAAAAAATGCAAATGCTTGTAGGCTTAAAGTAATGCACTTATAATTAAAGACACAATGAAAGAAAAGCATTTAATGTGATTGCTGGCCTCTTGTATGTCTTAGAATTTACAGCGCCCTGCACATTTTGGCACAATCACCTGTGCTAATCAGTATACAATGAAATTACTTATTTGTGCATGGGACAAGTACATTTCTATGTTTCATTATGTTGAGTGACGTCAAAACGTTCCCTTGGAGCTTTTAAAGTGGAATGTTCCGAATTCAACAAATGTTTGGGAGTGACACTGCTAGGCTTTTTGCCTTTTTTTACATTTTGACTCAAATTCCAGTGACGCTCACCCTCTCCCCTTATAAAAAGGTGCCCTTTTCATCTCCAAAGATGTTAAAGTAGGCCTAGCCTAGGCTCGGAATTACATCTACACTACACTTTGTGTAATAGCCTTAAATTGTAATAGCCTTAAATTGTAAGTGCCTGCCAAACACGCTCCTGTTTTCAGGAAGATGAGAAAGGTAGAATTACTAGCATATTATGAGATGCTTATTTGTAGGTTAAAGTAAATTGGCTTATAGGCCTATAGGATAAGCACAAAACATGCTACATGTATTTAAATTCTTATTAGTTTAACATATATAAATGGGAAATGTTTATAGCCTGGTAGGCCTACTGTTTTTAATAGCTGTGCAAGGTGCTTCCCAGCACTAAATAACTTTACTGTATGAATGTAATAATGAATGAAATACTGTAGGGTCATTCCACGTCAATTCAACCAGGGCCCACGCACTTAGGTCTCAAAAAATTCTAAAAAAATTACCAGGTGTACCCCTATGTTACCCAGGAGACACACTGTAAAATTACTCTTATGTAAGATCAATACTTTCCAAGATACAGCCAGTTTTACAGGGGGAGGGGGGTGTCGATTTTGTTCGGCCTCTTTTTTTTGTCAAAGTTCACAAGCCCACAGCGCAAGAACTAAACCATGTAGGAGGCTCAAATTTTGCATGCTGGTACATAAATAGGAATAGTATGTAGCAAAATCGTCACGTTTGGTCTGGATAATCCTGCATGGTCATAGCTGTCCCTCAAAGTTGATACAAATTTTATTGGAGTTTTTGGCTGGGCTCTGTTTAAGCCTTCAGAAGACATATTTGTACTCAACATAGGCTCTTGATTTATTTTCCTTACTGAGATAAGTAGAAACACTCTCACAAAAAACAATGAACAGAAAATAAATTCCTTCAGGGTCTGAACAGCAGACTTTACAAGTCTAAAAAATCATTTTGGTTCTCATTTTCAGAGCACCCAAACACCTTGTGGGAATATACAAAGAATTTTTAAATATTTTTTTCTTTATTCTCCATGATCTTTTCTTTTTAAAAACACCAATTTGACTTGTCTCATGCAAATCTTTCTTTTTCACTTTCCACCCTGAATATGGGCAAAATGCACCATTGACATCAATATGTTTTGGATGCCGTAGGAGTCAATTGCCAAGTGTGCTCTGGAAATTCACAATTTCGTCGCCGTTTAAAAACATAGTCCAGTCCATACAACTTCATTTCAATTTCAAAAGAAATACTGGACTATGTTTTTTTTTTTTTAAACGGTGACGAAATTGTGAATTTCCAGAGCACACTTGGCAATCGACTCCTACAGACTTTCCCCTAAGGATGGCAGCAAAGATGGCAACATTTCCGGAAAGGTACTGGCTTGATGAAATTCATTCTGGACTCTCTATCCGACCACATAAAGACCTCGGGATACTTTGGTTTGGCTTTAGGGACCCTCTACTCACTACCACGTAAGTGTAATGTTGTTTGGAACTGTAGAAGAGGTATAAAAATAGCGTTTTGCAGCGGCGAAATAATATGCCTTTCTCACTTCCACGCTAACGAGATTTGACTAAAAACGATAAAATCGAACTTTCTCAAAACACATCCGAATGACATGATTTTGATGTCAACTCAACGTATGTACTCCCAATCATCCGTAAATTGATCTAAAGTGCATTTTACTCCAGATAATTCCTTTAAGACTCTCTAACAAAATAGAGCCCTGTGAAATCCCTATGGTTTGGTACTAGACGTACAGGCTGAGCAAATTAATTTGCCGCCGCTAGGGTGCGTCTAGATTTCTAGGCTAGCCAATTGGTGCAGTCTCACAATTAGGGGAGACCGGGGCTGTTTGGAACACTTTTCACTCTCGGCTATATTTCTCCATCTTACAATGCGTTGAAATTGTCAAAGTGTGATTAACTGAAAGCTTGGGATCTCAGCTATGTATACATTCAATGTCAACAAATTATCCCTTGTTTTGAGTTATATATGATTAAAGTGGTGTTGTGCACGTGTGCCAACCTGCCCCATGCACGGGGTTGGTTGGCACATGTAGTCGGGGTTGGTTGGAACACCTATGTTATAGTCCTTTGCAGTACCCCTTTTGCTTTTGTTTGAAGTGCTCATCTATATCACTGCCTGTAGGGCTTTGCTGATGTCTTTCCTGTGTGTTTTTCTTCAGTAGGGCCCACCGTCAAGACCAATTTGGTCCCTACCGATTTTCTTTTTACTTCAAATGTTTAAAAATGTCTGAAATGCTTCCAAATGTAAAACTATGTTCAGTAATTACAACAACAATGCTAAAATAAAGATTGATGATGTTTTTATGTGTAAAATACAAAGTGTATAGATTTGTCACAAAATAGCCATAGGGAACCAACCCCAAAATCAGTGTGGCAACCTGCCCCACCCACATTAGGTCAAACTTTTTTGCACAAATGCTGTTTGCCTGCTAATATCAGTCACCTCAGGTTTTCAAACTTCATTTTAAGATATTAATGAGTCCCCTAGCAATCAATTATAATGAATATTCTTTTTATATCCCTAACTATTACCCTTCTTGGATGTATTTAGTGGGAGGTGCATATTCTAAGTTTTGACACTACAAAATTAAAATGTTGTTCTCACCTAAAGGGTTAATGACCTGGAGACCAATTACATACGTGAGTTTACTCTACTCAATAAGGCCGTCAGTTTAGTGTTGGAATTTTGTTGCATCTCCCTCTAGTAGCCTGGATATTAACAGTGCTTCAACCTGCCCCTGTTCCAACCAGCCCCGGTCTCCCCCTGAAATGGAAATCTGAGTACAGTGAATGTGTATAGTATAGTAATATAAAGACACCTGTGTCTGGAAGGTCCAGTCATTGGTCAATAAGTATTCCTGGCTATAATTCCACCATGAAGACAAAAGAACACTCCAAACAACTCAAAGAAAAGGTTATTGAAAGCAACAGTGAGGGGATGGATACAAAAAAATGTTCAAGTCACTGAACATCCCCTGGAATTCAGTGAAATCCATCATTAAGGATTGTAAGAAATATGGCAAATGTGCAAATCTGTCTAGAGCAGGCCGTCACCACAAACTGAGTGACCATTCAAGAAGAATAATGGTGGGGGAGGGCACCAGGGCACCTTTGACAACTCTGAAGAAATTAAAAGCAGCTGGGATGGGAGAAACTATGCATACAACTTTTGCCCGAGTTCTTCACCAGTCAAAGCTCTATGGGTGAATAGCAAAGCTCTTATTAAATCTCGACTAAAGTTCGCCCAAAAATATGTGGGAGATTCCAAGGTCAAATGGAAGAAGGTTCATTGGTCTGATGACACCAAAATTGAGTTTTTTGGCCATCAGAGTAGATGCTATTTTTGGCGGACACCAAACACTGCACATCACCGAAAACGCAGCATCCCTAATTTGAAGCATGGTGGTGGTAGCATCATATTGTGGGGATACTTTTCGACAGCAAGCCTTGGAAGGCTTGTAAAGGTAAAAGTAAAATTAATTCAGCAAAACATATGGAAATCCTGAAGGACAATCTGATTCAGTCTCCAAGAGATCTATGACTTGGGAGAAGATTTACTTCCAGCAAGACAATGAGCAGAAGCATAAAGAGAAAACTACACAGAAAGTAATGGTTTAAAGACCACAAGGTGAATGTTATGGAGAGGCTGAGTCAAAGCCCAGACATCAATCCTATAGAAAATCTGTTGCTGGACTTAAAAAGGGCTTTTCACACCCGATCCCCTTCCAACCTGACAGAGCTTGAGCAGTTTTGCAAAGAAAAATGGAGTAAAGAAAAATTAAGCAAGCCTAACTGAGACCTATCCACGCAGGCTCAATGCTTTAATTGTGGCCAAAGGTGCATCTGCTAAATGCTGACTTGAAGGGGGTGAATAATACAATCACTTATTTTCTATTATGTATGTTTAATTAATTAACATTATTTTGTAGAGATCTGCTTTCACATTGACATTAAAGAGGTTTTTTTATTTTATTATTATTATTTTTTTAAGTATATTTTTGGGGTTCTTTTGCCTTTATTTGGACAGGACAGTGGAGAGTGACAGGAAGCAAGTGGGAGAGAGAGATGGGGTGAGATCGGGAAATGACCGCAGGTTGGATTTGAACCGGGGTCCCCGTGGGCACTTGGACCCCATGTACGGTGCTGTAGCCTGCTGCGCCACAGCACCCCCCGAAGAGGGTTTTTTTTGTAAATGATTGTGAAAAAGGCCAAATGTTCACAAAAAGAAAATGGACTTTTGGATTGTGGAGGTACAGTAGGAATTTTGTTTTGAATGGAAAGTGAAGTTCCTGTTTATCATGTATGAATTGCATGTATGTCATTCAATGACAGCCTGTACTGCTCAGGGCCATACTGTAGGTGACATGTACCCCAGTATCTCAAGCAGCATATAAAGAATGCACCAAATTCATGGTACAGTAATTGTCATGGAGCAGAGTTTCAGATACATACTGTAAGTGCAAACATCGGAGGGTCAGTGATGTTTCTGCACGCCACTCTTACACTCTTTCTCCAGAAGTTTTATCATTCTCTCTTGCAGCATTTGCAGGATTCATTCAATAGTTCAGTGTTAATGTGTTTTGCACATTTCATATTGTCACATTAAGTTTGAGGCAATGTATTTGTTATCCACATCAATGATTCACTGTAATGCTGGGAACAATGAGATTTGGTGTTTCTTTCCCCCTCCCGGCGGGAGTACTGGGAAAACCTTCTGCCAGCATCAGGATGACCAAAGTGCCTCTCCATGGCAACTCCTAAGGCTTGACTGCCACCAAGAAGGTGCAGCTACCCAATTATGCAAATACACACATTCATCATCAGTTGTGAACATACACAGAGCTGATAAAGAAAAACACACAGCTATTGCACCAAAGACTGCACGCAGAAGTAACCAATGTCTACAAGATCTTTGCTCATCTACTGATTTGCTTTTAAGACATAACTTTTATACTTGTAAGAGGTCTACCAGCGAAGGTGAATCGTAATCGTAATCTGACTTTCTCCAACTTTTGCACATCTCCATAGAACTTTTTATTTATTATTTTTGATTTCTCCTCCATCTATCTACCCATGTCCTTGATTGCCTAGCCTTTCTGCCCCCACCCCCCACCCCACCCCCATCCCCAACACACACACAAAAAAAACACACACACCATCACTGTCATCACCTCACATACATACAGCACACTGCTTACTACAGTAAGCCTCCTCTACATACTTTCTGCACACTGCCCCCCCCCCCCCCCTCCCTACATACACAGCACATTGTCTTCAGGATCTTCTCCAACACACATCCTCTACATACTTACAGCACACTGCCCTCACCTACCCACACACACACTACACACACACACACACAGTCACTGCTCCACTCCCCTCCCGCCCACACACACATCTTCACTGTCATCACTCACATACATCATACATACAGTACTCTGCTTGCAATAGTAAGTCCCTTCACCATACTTGCAGTACACTCCCCCCCCCCCCCCCCTCACCCAATACACAGCACATTGTCTCATGAGGAAGCTTCTCCAACACACATATTGTACACTGTCCCCACACCCTCTCCCCACATACACAGCACACTATCCCATCTCCCCTGTCATCCCCCCAACACACACACCAAGACCCCTGGCAGTTGGGTTAGCCCCTTGAGCCGTGGATCTGCCCAAGGTTTCTTCCTTGGTAAGGGAGTTTTTCCTTGCCCCTGTTGCTCTTGGGTGCTCCTTGTTGGTGCCCCCCGCCCAATCCCAATCCTCCCCCACCTTTCTTATGCAGCCCTTGCCACTTAATCTACTAAACCCCTTCTACTGCACTTTTTACCCCCCCCCCCCCCCCATAAATGCACAAATAGGCTGACAACAGACATAATTTCACTGCATTTCTTACTTCCAGTAACTATATGCATGTGACAATAAACTTCCTTGTATCCTTGTATCCTTGTAATCGTACCCATTCTTATCCATTGTGCCCCAAAACTATGGAACAAACTGCCTCTGTACATCAAGCAGGCGAGTTCAGTAAATATTTTTTAAAAAGATCTGAAAACATACCTGTATAGGAAAGCCTTTAGTTAACTCATCTTATCTTGTAGACTACTTTTTCAGATTATTCTACATCTGCTGCCATTGGAGGGCGCAGCCAACCAGAAGCAGATGGGCTCCCCCTATTAAGTCAGGTTCTGCTCAAGGTTTCTTCCTGGAATATGGGAGTTTTTCCTTGCCACAGTTGCCATATGGCGTGCTTGTGGGGGGTAAAGGGTTAAGGCTGCCAGTCTTAAATGTCTGTGTATAAAGTCAAATAATTACAACATATGCTAGGAACAGTCCTGTACGCTGTTTTATTTGTTCTGTGTATTTATGTTATGTTGTAATTATTTGTATGCTTCTTTGAAGCGGCTTAACAGTCTTTACAGGGATGAGGGAGGGGTTACTCTCTGTGCAGTTCCCACAGGATTGCACAATTATTTTGAGATGTACAGTAGTCTTTCACCATATTTTGTATTTTTCACCATTTGTATTGCACTGACATGTCCTAAAAGGTGGTGCAGAGCTTGAACGCTGTGGAGTGATTAGCTACTTTATGAGGTATGCTTTATGGACAGCTAGGTATCATCTTCAAATTCATTATGGTTCATACAGTAGCTCACTAGTTTTAGACCAAAGCAGCTGCTTTAAATCAGACAAAGTTGAGGTAAAGAAAATAACATTTTGCACAGCTCTCTAATTCGTTATCTGTCAGACTACTGTAGTACAAGTTCCCTCCTGATTGGACTTTGTTCAGAATCAAAATATGAGCCACATCAGAGATCAGAGATGAGATATCAGAGATCATATTCCTTTATGTCATATGTATAATCATTATTCCTTCTTTATGTTAAAAACAACATCAATTCCCATAGTAAATGATTCAACATGTAAAATGATATTCATCCATCTGACAAGTAACTAGGCCTACTGAACTGGATACATAAATACCTCTCAAATCTTGTGATGTGATAGTACCAGGCCACCTCCGCTCAGGGTTATCAACTCCGCTGTTGATAAGCTTCAGCATTTGACTACTGGATTACAGCCTATGACAAAAATATGTTGAATACATACACGTACAGTACTTGGATATAAAAGGAAGTCTGAAGAGATTACAAGGTCACAAACATATATAACATATGTAAATTAATGGCTTTGCAAACAGTGGCGGAACTAGACTTTTATACAAGGGGTATCTAGAAGTTAGGCAAGGCTTTATACTAATGGAAATTATTGTTACTCTAACCTGGTACCTATAAGGAACATGCCTTCTTGACTATTTTCAAAACCCAGATGCATCTCTCTCTTACACACAAACACACACATGCACATGTGCGCACGTGCACACAAACACGCACACACACACACACACACACACAAACACACACACACAAACACACACACACACACGCACACACACACCACACACACACACACACAAACACACACACACACTGAAACACAAATGTGCAATAATTTACTACATTCTAAGGTATGTTTTAGAATAAAATAATTGGCATCATATTTAAATTCATTTTGGTACAGCAGACAACATTCAACTCATGCAATCCTATATAATCGCACCTCCTACTTGTCCCACTGTTAGGTCACTGGCTTCATCATCAGAACTCTGCACTCACAGGCAGGGGTCACACTGAGCCGAACAAATTGGTCTTGGTCTCACCTGATCTATGTGCTCCCATTTCTCATGCAGCATCTTGTCATGTGTTCAGTTTAACCATTCATCGTTAATTGAATTTCCCCTGGGGATCAATAAAGTATCTATCTATCTATCTATCTTAATTGAGCAACTTCTTCTGCCTTCTGCATATGTCCATGCGGAGGACTGGTAAACACTCCCAGGCTAGACACACTGCAGCTTAGTTCTGTGGTCCAATAAGTAGCCCTCACCTCCACTGCACTAATAATAATCACCTCCACTCCACTAATAATAATATAGAAGACAAGGTCTTTCAGTACAGCCAAAATACATAAGTTGGTATGCTTGCAAGCTTTTATCATTGCCAATACGCAATAATAAACGTCCTTGTAACAAAGAACGACAGAGTTTGGTGTGGATGAACTTGACTAGCCTGCACAGAGTCCTGACCTCAACCCTATAGAACACCTTTGGCATGAATTAGAGCAGAACTGTTTAATGCTTCACTTAAGGGTATAGAGGAGAGATAGGCTTCTCTGCATAGTCTGTCTGCCTCTTCACCTTCTCCATGTTTGTGTACGTACTGTCCACTAGCCTACTGTTTTACTGCTACACTGTTTACATGCTATATTAGCACATTATGCACATCCCCTCCCTCCCTCCTACAGCCTGGATTGTGGCCGTACTTAATACTTAATACTTTTTATTTAATACTTGACCAATGGCTGTTACCCTATTACTTCAACCTATTCTGATATATTGCACTGATAACAATTTAAAAAAGGTAGAGTACAATGAGAATAAGTGCATCAGTGAGTGCTGTTTTTAAACAGTCAAGTGTCAGTTCTAGTCAGGTGGTAAGTGCTAGGATCAGCCAGACTAGTTGTAAGTAGTGCTAACAAGTATTGTATATGTATGAGGATCTTTCACTGTATCAATTACGTTCCTATAACAGAATTGAAAGGAATGCAAGGTTGCAAGTGTGAGGCGTATTACCATACTCAACAAAAACAGGATGAGTGAGTGAAATGTTTTTACATGTTTTCACAAACTCCGCCCATCAACGTTCACTCCTTTATTAAAAGGTGTCCGTTCTTAAATCTGTTGTTGTATGCATGCAACAGAGGACGTAAGTTACACTGTTCAATAAATTATAATAACTTGCACCGAGTGCTTTCTCACTACTCGACTGACGACCAAAAAAGCAGCAGCAATGAAAAAGGTAGGCTAAGTAGCATATAATGAGAAGCTTGTATGTTATATAGGCTGGAGTGAATAATTGGTAGGCGATTAAAAAATCTTGCTTGCCAGAAAATTGTATTTAATTCTTTAATTCTTAAATATGTGTAAGTAAGATAGAAATGTTTTAAACGGTGCCAGGTGCTTCCCAGCACTACAAACAGGTAGGCTAATCTGAGTTAAAAACCAAACTTGCCTGTGTTGACCTTGGTCGCTAGCGGCTATAATAATCTATTGAAATATGATGTCTCACCGTGCTTTAGGGCATTTTGGAACGCCTGGACGCTGGGGAAGTGGTCATAGGAGACGGAGGATATGTTATTGCGCTGGAGAGAAGGGGCTACGTCAAGGCCGGTCATTGGACTCCAGAGGCCGCTCTGGAGCATCCTGAGGCAGGTAGGAATGATTTACATCAATTTCTTATTGATAAAGGGATACTGCACCATAGACAGTATGTACTGCACAATATTGGTAGACTGACATTGCAGTATTTTTCTGTGATACATAGCTTGAGTATTGTGATTTCCAAAAATAAAAACATTTCACTACTTGAATAGTTTTAGGATGATTCATCCTTTATTGAACTTTAATGCTGTTTTATTTGTGTAAGTGCAACACACAGGTCAGTCCCAGAGCTTGTATTTGGGGTAATGTAGGTAGATAGGTAGTTGATTTATAAGGATGTCTGTCTATTAGATTAGTTACGCAAATGAGAATGAGAATGCAAGTTTTCCTTTTGTGTCATGCAGCAAAAATCTGCAACCAGACGAGTTAGTTGGCAAATGGCCAGACACATTCTGCAATATGACTATAGTGCATGCATGCACACCTTGATGACGATGGAACAATATATTGTGCAGCATTTCATGGATATATTAATGTTTACGTATTACAAATGTACACTCATAGGCTACATAATTATAGTAGACTATTTTTACTTTATGAGGTTGTTGTTGGAACAACACTTTTGTCTTCTGTTAGGAGTAGGCTACTGCAGACTTTATTCACTGATCAGAGCTCCACTTTAGTTCAGTGAGTAGTACCGACATCGAGGATCTGTTGATGTTATGTGGCTCTATCTGTTGTCAAACAAAGTTCAGTCCAACCCCCAGCTCACCCCACCCTCTCCTCTCAGTGAGACAGATTCACAGGGAGTTTCTGAGGGCAGGGGCCAATGTTATACAGACCTTCACCTTCTACTCCAGTGATGATAAACTAGAGCTAAGTGGCAATGTCACCAACATAACAGTAAGTAAACAC
The DNA here is from genome assembly GCF_018492685.1 of Alosa sapidissima. NCBI lineage: Eukaryota > Metazoa > Chordata > Actinopteri > Clupeiformes > Clupeidae > Alosa > Alosa sapidissima. The sequence continues at coordinate 19,353,501 of NC_055964.1, forward strand.
ATGTTACATAACATGGTGCACCTGAATGGAATGGCCTTTTGCCTTTTGCCTCATGTATGTTACGTATGTTTTGCATGTATGTATTTATGTATGTATGTATGTATGTATATTACGTATGTTTTGTATGTATGTATTTATGTATGTGTATGTATGTATGTATGTATGTATGTATGTTAGATATGTTTTGTATATATGTATTTATGTTTGTGTGTTTGTATGTACGCCTCTTGTAATATGTTATGTGCAATTTTCTGTCTGGAGCTTGAGTCTGTAAAATAAAGTTATATACAGTATGTAGCACTATTAGCTTGTTTGAGTGAGAAGACCTATTTACCTTACAGCAAGTGCCAGATTAAATGTTGGGAACTTCATACCTACTTTATAATACATACTTCGCATTTTTTGTTTATGGAAGTTTCACATTTCCCCCTACAACTGTGACTAATGGCAGAATATGATATTTCAATACTTTGTCTCAAAGGGTCAACAAATCAACGAGGCTGCCTGTGACCTCGCCAGGGAGGTGGCCAATGAGGGGAATGCTCTTGTTGCAGGGGGGGTCTCTCAGACCCCCCTCTATAAAGACAGCAGCAGTGAGAGTGAAGTGAAGGCCATCTTCAAGAAACAACTAGATGTGTTCGTCAAAAATAATGTGGACTTTCTGATTGTGGAGGTACTATTGTTTTAAATGGGTAGTGAAGTTCCTGTTTATATCTTTGCATTTATGACATCCAATTGTAGCCTTTACTTTTCAAGGCCTTATATGGTGATATGTATCTCAAACAACATATAGGCTAAACATACATCAAAGTCATGTTAATTACAATGGAGCAGAGTTTCTGATACATGTTAAGACATATTTGATATCGGGTTCTGATTCAAACTTTGGTCAAAGTGTGAAGTGTAACTTCAGTTTCTACTTCTACTTGCTAATTTAATACCATTAGCAAGATCATGAGCACAAATATCGATAGGTCATCTTGATGCTCCAACATACCCCACGATAGCTTTAGTTTGTGTCTGAGACACTTTGCTCATTGCCTGACTTTACACTTAAATAATGGCCTGTTATGTCCAGTAGAGGTCAAGATAAGAGTAGAGCCTGAGCTATTCGATTGAATGACCTGTAACAGCACTCTCTCCCCTACTGCTTTTAATAACAGTATTTTGAGCATGTGGCAGAGGCCGAGTGGGCAGTGCAGGTTCTGAAGACCAGTGGGAAGCCAGTGGCTGCCACTCTTTGCATCTCTCCAGAGGGGGACATTGATGGGGTCAGCCCAGGGGACTGCGCAGTCAGGCTTGTGAAGGCTGGTAAGTCACTTGTGATGGTGATGTTACATACAAAAATTATATATCCCATTATACACCACTGTGCACCATTTTTCCATATTAATCCATACAATGGGTCCTAATCTTTTTGATATTATGGGCAAAGTGCAAAGTCCAAAGGTCCAACACAACTAAATTCCAGTCAAACCCTGCAAGATCCTAAGTGCAAACATCGGTGGATGAGCTCAGTTCTCATATGCTACACATACAGTAGCTTAAGTTTACACAACACTTAAGTGCACACAACACTTTGCCCATAATTTAAATGAGGACCCATTCACATAGTAACTTTATGAAATTATCATTACTATAAATCACTTGTACATTTGTAGTACCTTTTCCTCAGTCTCTTGTTGTTTTCCTAATAAGCATGACACTAACCATATGATATGGTGTTCAGGGGCCCAGATTGTTGGAATCAACTGCCATCTGGACCCGCTGACTTGTGTGCGGACAGTGAAGCTGATGAAGGAGGGTCTGGAGGCTGCCAAACTGAAGGCCCATCTGATGGTACAGCCCCTGGGCTTCCATACCCCAGAGTGCAACCACACTGGCTACCTCAGCCTACCTGAGTTTCCCTTTGGTGAGCAGCATACACACCCTGTTTTCAAAACTCATACATGTACAATCCCATTCCCCTGAGAAAAGTCACATAGTCAATTTCTCTGCAACCATGTACAATCCCATTCCCCTGAGAATAGTCACGTAGTCAATTTCTTCTATAGTGCAAAGACAACCTATCAATTGTTAAAGCAGAGAAATTGTATTTTTTTTTTTAAATATAAGTTTATTTTTAATTTGATGCCAGCAATGCGTTTCATTCGGGACAGAGGCATGTTTACACTGTGTTGCATCACTTCTTCTTTTAACAACAGTCTCTAAACATTTGAGAGATAGTTGCTGGAGTCTGGAGAGTGAAATGCTGTCCCATTCTTGCCCATAATAGGATTTGAGCTGCTCAGTAATCCGGGGTCTTCTTTGTCGTGTTTTCCGTTTCATGATGCGCCAAATGTCTGGACTGCAGGCAGGGCATTTTAGTACCTAGAATCATCTACTATGGAGCCATGCTGTTATAATATGTCCTCAAATATACTGTTCAAAAAAATTAAGGGAACACTTCAATCATACACTGGATCGGTACTCTGACACTGTTTGGTTCTGAGCACAAGTAAAACTGTTGAGGCGAGTGTTTTATTTTGCAAGAACTGTCAGACATTCTGTAATGGTGTTTGAGAATGGAGAAAAGGGTGGAAGGTTTCAAAAAATGTGTTTTAACAATTGTGGAAAACACAATTGTGTAAGTGTTCCCTTAATTTTTTTGAGCAGTATATTTAAGCCCATCCTTGAAAAACACATTGCCTGAATGGCAGGATATGTTGACACAATGAGCAATGAGCTTATATTTGTCTTAAAATAGTAAAATTCCTCAATTTCAACTTTTGACATGTCTATGTTTTATTTTCAATGAAATACGGGTTTACATCGTATGCAGATCATCACATTCTGTTTTTTTTTAGTTGTGTGGATGTGTTTGTGTCCTAATCGCAATGTGTTTTTTCAGCACTGGAGTCGCGGGCAATGACCAGGTGGGACATGCAGAAGTATGCCAGGGAGGCGTACAGAGTAGGAATCCGTTACATCGGAGGCTGCTGTGGGTTTGAGCCCTATCACATCCGCGCTTTGGCAGAGGAGCTGGCCCCAGAGAGAGGCTTCCTGCCCCCAGCGTCCGACAAGCATGACATGTGGGGGAAAAGTCTGGAGCTGCACTCCAAACCCTGGGTGCGGGCCAGGTGAGTTGTTGAATAACTTTTACGCTTGTTCCCAGCTGCTGGACCATTCTGTTGTGGCATTTGTTGTTTTAGGATTAATCAGGAGTTAGGTTAGCCTGGCAGGCCATCCTATATCATTGAAATGTATAGTCTGGAATCGAACCATTCACCTTGCTTAATCCAAGGGGCGGGCAGAGAATTGTCTTTCAAACTGCCTAGGCATGCAATAGGCCAGCGCTACGACCATATCCGTATCTGGTCTGCAAAACGGCAAATACATCCTTCTTCGAAAGTAATGACTTAAGTGCATTGTGTTGCTCAACTTTCAAAGAAAAGCACAAGTCCAATTCCTCCAAAGTTGACGCCAACGCCGATTCAAACAACCGCTCTTCGTTCGCCATAGCCACCTTTCTTGTTGTTCACAGTCGCAGGACTGTCGTTATCCTGTTAAGCCCGCCTTAAGACTCTCTAACAAAATAGAGCGCTGTGATTGGATGAAGTCCACGGCGTCAGCCAATAGAAATCCCTATGGTTTGATACTAGACGTACAGGCTGAGCAAATTAATTTGCCGCCGCTAGGGTGCGTCTAGATTTCTAGGCTAGAGTTAGGTAACTCTTACACTCTTACTCCAGAGGGTTTATCATTCTCTCTTGCAACATTTGCAGGATTCATTCTATAGTTCAGTCTTTGTGTAGTTTGCACATTTCATATTGACATTTTAAGTTTGAGGCAATTTTCATTAACAACATGAATGATACGTTGCAAGGCTGGGAGCAATGAGGCTTGGTGTGTTTTTCTCCTCCTCCTGAAGGGCTCAGCGGGGGTTTTGGGAAAACCTGCTGCCAGCATCAGGACGACCGAAGTGTCCCTCTATGGCAACTCCTGAGGATTCGACGGCCACCTAGCCAATTCAGCTGGACAGTGCTGTGAATGCTCCTAGTTCTTACAACAAGAAAAATAAAAAACAAATGTAAAAAAATGCTAAATTGTCTTTCTGAATATGTAAACCCATTGAATAAATGTTTGAGATTGTTTACTTGAGTTGTATTTTGAGGTCACAATGACGTATTACTTTAATTAACTGTTTCTATCTTTTAGAGAGAATTTAGAGTTATGTGTTTAAGTATATAAAATGCTGAGGTATTGTACAGTAATAAATCAGCATATGATATATAGCTTTAAGCAGAGATGTAAAGAGATGCCACCACCATCATAAATCCTGTATGGTTTTTTTTAGCATGTGAATTTATGTTTGCTAATTATGTTGTAAATATTTTTATGCTTCTTTGATGTGTCTTAGCATGCTTTCCAGGGATGGGGAGGGGTTATTCTGAGTCACTCTCTGTAAAGTTGCCACAGGCTTTAATTCCACAATTGTTTTGAAACTGTAATCTTTACCTTCATTTAAAAGTTGTATGGCACTAGCACCCTACAAGCTTTGTAACAAAAAAATATGCATCAAGAGAAGGAAGCACTACAAGGCTCCGATGGCTAATCCAACAACAGGGGCGTGATGTGGGTACGTTCATAGAAACTACATTTCAGGAAGCTGCTGGTGACACACACATATATATATACCGGTACGCTATTCACACACACACACATATATATATATATATATGTGTGTGTGTGTGTATATATATATATATATATATATATTCAGTATATGAGCATAGGCAGACAGTAACGATAGGATAGCTTAAATCAACACTAACTGTTTTATGGGCAACTACTTTCCTTCAAATTCAGTATGGAACACAGCTCACTACTTTTAGACCAAAACTGCTGGTGTAAATCAGACATTGTTGAAGTGGAGTGAGGAGGAACTTATCCCTGGCTGTTTTAGTACACGAAAATTCAAGTCTAAGCATGCTGTAGCTATTAACAGCAGATGAGCAACAGTGGTCCTGGTCCCCCTCCTCCTCCATCAAGTGTCCGAATTGGAAGTCCCCACCACAGAGCACACAGCAGAGTCTGCAACTCACCACAGAAGAGAGAGAGAGCATGCTGCTGATTCCCCCACCCCCACTGAACCCAGCTGCTATAATCATAGGTTCTCACATCTGGTGTGCTGCCAGTGGCAGAAAGCTTAAAGGAGACACCGCAGTCACTTGAAAAGCCATTATGTCTACAGCCCTTTGAGAACTCTTTTGGGAGGACTGTTTGTGAGCTGTTTAAGGGAAATGCCAGTGAAACTAGCATGCACCATACTGTTCACATGCTCTACTTTTTTGGTTATCTTTGTTGCCACTTTGGTAAATTGAAGTTCATGGGTGTTCAAGTTCATATCATTGCCTATGCAATCACGTGTGCAGGGGTATGCCACTGATTTTGCATATGGAATCAAAATTCATAATCAAGAACTGTGAAGAGAAGTAAATGACCCTAAATGTCCTTAAGAATATAAACATCCCAATTCAGATGTACAGTTTCTGCAGAATTCAGTTGATTACGGTCTTTATTATGACATTGTTTGCAAAGGATTCAAACATGTTGCAGACAGCTGGATTTGAGTTCACTGGGAAAAAAATCTGTTGATGTTTGACCATATTTTAAAAATCATTAACATCTAACAGGGGAAACATTTTATCAGTAGGTCATTCATAGACCTAAACATAAGCCAGATGGTCTCAACTAGATTTCACCCACGTCATAACAAAACTGAGCCTAGCAACAACAATGTTGCATGCTATTAATTAGGTTGAAACTGCATTTTAAGAATCATAAGTATCATTAATGATGATCATGCAGTCTGCGTATACATTTGCTCCAGTTTTTCTTTTATTAAACTGTGAATTATAATAATCATTATCATATGAAGGTGCACTGACCTGAATTCACCTCTGACAGCGTTTAAACAGAACCTTGAAGTTATTCATTAATGCTCTATTTGTATTTGCGTGTGTGTGTGTGTGTGTGTGTGTGTGTGTATAACGTAAACGTAGGGAGTCGTACAAAGTCAAATGACCTCATTTCACAGTACAGTGAAGACAATTTTGTATAGCAAAGTCATGCAGATCCCCCTATTTCCTTTCTGCTCAATAAAGGTCTCAATAATATAATAGAACACACACATGCAAGCACACATGCACACACACACACACACACACACACATGCACACACTGTGTGCATGTGTGTGTGTGTGTGTGTGTGTGTTTGATTTGTGTTTGATTCCCTTTTTTTTTTCTCACGGACCGGTGGGGGGGGGGTCGGGGGTTCCATGTTCCATATGTGTTGTGCATGCATTACTTGAAAAGAACTAACTCCAGTTATGTATCAACAGTGAAGGCAACGAACTCTTAAAAATGTGAAAAACGTGAACTTGAAGAAGTGAAATTTTAACAATAGGCTATTAACTATGAAAATTGAACAACTTGAAGCTACATCTATCATGTGTGAACATGCTTAACAAAATATGGTAACAAAACATGGGAACTAAACGTGCATTACGAATACAGTGGGAGCCCTGTGCTTGTTTCCCTGCAACAAGAAGGTTCCATCTGGGGGTGATGGAAGACAGTGACACCCTCAGTGTGTTTGAAATGTCCAGTCGATTGCGCAATTTGGTCTTAGTTGCAGTCATTGCCGAAAACCCGGCCTCGCATAGATACGTGGTGGGAAATAGTAGCAACGTTTTCAGCGCTTTTACGGCTATCTCGGGATATTCTGCTTTGGGTTTCATCCAAAAATCCGCCGGAGAGGTTTCCTCATAGCCTACCCACTCTTAAGACCACCGTCATTTGCAATTTCGATCTTCCTCCTGCGCTGACAAGCTGACACAAGACAAGGACTATTCGGGATATTGACAAATGGGTTGCGGACCCACTCATTGGTTTGCCGTGGATCTTCTGGAGGATGGGAAGTAACGCTAATGAGTAAACTCATTTGAAAGCGCAACAAGGTGATCGCGCACAAGCTGCGAGAGAAAGGGCCCTGCCTCAGTCTCTCCCAAAACCCCCACTACTGAACATATCAAATACACCCCGATCCACTCGTCGTCCCCACAAATCAAGGTTGGCTTTAAATGCAGCGACTTTATCTGCCAGTTTAAAGACAGTCGTCATTCTCCCCTGGAGTGACAGGTTGAGGTCATTAAGCAACCCGAATATGTCACACAGGTAAGCGAGTTTTGACACCCAGTCCTCATCACTAAAATATGCAGCTAACGGTGACTTTTTTTCTGTAAGAAATCTCTGCAGCGGCTCTCGCAACTCAAACACTCTGGCCAGTGACCTGCAACCAACCAACTTGGATAGCGTACCACAGTGACCCATTCACCCTCTCTAACAACTGTGCCTCAATATCCTCTGACATATCATCAATTCGTCTATGGACAGTGTTTGCAAAAAGCGGTACCTGAGCTATTTTTTTAGCTGCAGCCTCCCCAAGGATTTCATTGCACATGTCTTTAGCAGCAGGCAGAATTAACTATTCCCCAATAGTAAAGGGCTTCTTAGATTTAGCAATCCGACTAGCCACTATGAGGCTTTTAGCGCAGCCACGTTCACCGATGTGGTTGCTTTACGCACTAGTTTTTTGTCCTTCTTGCTCGCGTTTCTTACGCTCAAAGAACTCAAGAGGTTTGTCTTTAAGTGTAGGATGCTTGGACTCTAGATGTCGAATTAGCTTTAATGGTTTCATTGCTTCGTTTGACAACTTATCGCCAAATACCACACATAAAGGACTTGGTGCATGCGAGTCACCGGTCTCTGCGAAACCATATTTTAATATGACTCGTCATATTTCGTATTGAATGACCCCTTCTTTTTCTTTGAGGTATCTGGCTCACCATCGTCAGTGGGTATTATTGCGAATGTGACATTATTGCGAATTAAATTGAGTTTATTTAGTTTGCATGCATTTTTTAAAAACTCATGTCGTAGGCTACGGCCCGGTTAGGAATGTCCATACATTGCATACATTTATCTTACTTTCATATTGGGGTTTTCATCGTTATTTAGATGGGACAGTGAAGATAAGGGGATAAATGGGAGAGGGGGATTGAGACAGGGGATAAATGGGAGTGGGGGATTGAGAGTGGGACTGGGAAATGGATGCAGGTTGGATTCCATCCTTGGTCCACATAGGCACTTATTGAACTCATGCATAATTGGGGCTCTGGCGCTCGCATCCCCCAACATGTAATACTACATATTTCAATATACTTTATATTAGTATATTAAAACTTTATAGTATCTGTCTATTATCAATACATTTAATTTGTTCATATGATCCATACAAGGATAATGACAGAGCATTACTGATCTAGAGATAGGTTTTCATCAAAGGCATGACATGCCATTGATATTACACAATACCAAGACTATTATGTTCTTTCCAATACACAGACGAAACACTTTTCAGAATACTTTTAATATTTGATAACAATCTCCTTTAATACATTATAAAGCAGAGATCCAGAATTACAGAATATTTGAAAATACTTAGTATTAAACAATGCATTCTGTGTCACAGTACATCATCATCTTCACTCTGCGTGACATTCTGAGTAACCTGCATTTTTCAGGTCTGTCTGAAGCCCCATACCAGCAGCGTAAACAGTAAACAACTTACTCCCTTTGCACAGACCCTCTGTCATTCACAAACACAACTGCAATTTTTGGCATGGATGCCGTGTTTGTGTGTGTGTGTGTGTGTGTGTGTGTGTGTGTGTAAAAGAACACAGCTGTCCTATTGTTCTCTCTTCTAATTGCATGGCTGGGGGAAAAAGCAGCAGGCGTTTTGGAAGATATTGCCAGAAGAGGGCACACTTTAGCCAGGATCCACACAGGAAAGCAGCGAGGACTTGTCCATGCTTTTGCTGTTGTTTGTAAAGCTTGTTTGTGATCTTCACAATAGCATAAGGGACTGATCTTTCTTCACTGTTTAACATTTGGAATCATTCCTTTTAATAAATTCTGACCAATAAGAAATGACTTAGGCTCCTGATTGCACGAAGGTGTCCACAACAGTTCATTTCTTCATAGGAAACCAATTAACAGTATAAATAAAAATCAATTTTAAATCTCGTTGAGGTCAGCCATCCCTGAGGGTTTGGCAGTATGAGTGTTCCACCAATTAACAAGAGCTAGGAATACTCAAGGGAAGACCTTGGAGGGTCAAACCTACAATACAATTTAAGTTACTGGTCCTGATGCCAGAATTGGTTGTAAGCACCTTATACAGTGATATCACAATTGCCTTTGGGAAATGTCATGCCCAAATGCCCCTTACATGCCCATGCCCCTTACATCTGAAGAGTGTGATATCACTGCAAGAAAAAAATCTTACTTGACACATGACACTTTCTGACACTAAGTTTGGAAGCCTGTGACCCAGAATATATTTGTAGGTGTCAAACAACACTCTGAGGGAAGAGGCCAGGGAAGGCCTGCAGGACCAGAGATGAAAGACAGTCAAAGGCAACTGCTGGACTGGCAAACTACCAGACAGAGGGATTTAAATGCAAAGACCCCCCCCCCCCCCCCAGAGAAAGCCTACCTACTTCTCACAGTGCACACATTACACTATCTCCATGTCTCCATTGATCTTGTGGCTGATATAGAATTACAGCAGTGAGCTAAGAAGAGTGACCAAGAACCCATTTAACTATCAGTTATCAGGTGTGAATAGAATCTATTCCTCAGCAATTGCCCTCTCCACAAAGACAGTGACGCCTCTATTGAATGCTCTGGACTGCTAGGACTTTCTTGGGGTATGAAGCAATGTCTTAGCAGATCACCTAATTATAAAAACGTATGGGGGGAAAAGGCTATAATTAGCCTTTTTGTGCATAAAGTTGCGGCAACTACAGCAGTGTTCCCAACCCTTGGAAGTGAGTGAAGGACGTTACGTAAGCCTAAAAAATCCTGAACCACAGAGAAAGGACTTATCCTGGCACAGATTGATATGATTCATTGCGGGAACCGCATCCCCGCGCTGGCGCGCGAACAATAACGGCGCGTAGCAGAGGGAGATCTCATTCCGCTCAAGGTTCCCCTCAGCTCCGTTTTCGCTGAGCACACAGAGGAGAATGGCTTTGATCGTCTATTTTCCCTCTTTCTCTATGACCACCCCCCCCCCCCCCCCCCTCTGGCTAATGCGGCTCTCCTGTGCTCTCCCAAAAAGAATAGCCTAATGTAATCTGTAATGACCTTTTAAAAAACAAATGCTTTGAAACTCAGCTAAATGTTATCCAATGTAGCATCACCGATTCAGACTCTGTGAGAAACGTTTACGCACGACTGGGAGTTGGCCTTGGAGCAAGATGGAGGAGCCACTTTCTCTCAGTGAAGCACACATCCATAATACATCATAAAGGAAGCGCATTGTACTACATTAGAATGCGACTGGAATAACTGGTTACCATGAGTATGATTATAATTATTAGGGTGGAGCAGTTGGAATTTATAATAATCTGTAATGATGCAGAGTGACTGCCTTATGATGCACTATAAATGCAGTTGTGTGCATTATAGATGAACAATAGGCTATGCAATATATATTGAAAGGAGCGAGATATAGAAGACATGTTTGAGATGCATCCCATGTGGTCTCAGTTTTTTGACAACCAAGAGAATACTAATTTCCTTTGTACATCTGTAAATTCAACATTATGTTATAACAATCAATACAATACGTTTCACTGAACCAATCTTCACAACTAATCAGTTGTAATACAATCCACAAGTGCTTTCATTTATTTTTTTCTCATATTGAACAACAGTAAACAGAGCAGGGTTATGATATCTCTACATTGTTAATGGCTTAATTTTATTTTCCAGGAAACCCTATTTGGTAAACATCATCATAGATATATTTCCTGAATAATCTTTTTTTCCATTTCTGATACTTACACCTTTATCCATTTCTTCCACCATCGAGTTCCAGTCACATCCATTCTCATTTACTGCTATTACAAATGTTCAAATCTTTCAGTTCATAATATTGTACTTCTAAAAAATAAATATTTGAGGTAACCAAATGGAACCTTTCATTAATACATTTTATAATCAAGATCAAGATATTTGATATTAAGATGTGAGTCCAAAAATGGCAGAGTCCATTGTCGCCACTGCTTTCACAAGAGCAGCAAAAAGATATAATAACATCAGGTTCACCCGCACGAGTCCAGTATAAATATAGTTTGTATATAAAAACACAAACGGGAAAAAGAAGATTGTTTTTTACCTTCTGTCATCCGTCTGAATGAGTCAGTCGCACCTGTGTGGGCCCAGCGCAGGTAACCGCAGGAACTGAACACTTGACAACTCAAACTAAAACAATGGATCTGAGGCCCCACTTGGTATTGCTCGGAACATACAGGCCTGTGTTGCACCTCGCGTCCACATTTCATGGTAAAGGTGTCCCTTCCGGAAGTTGCGATGCATTGGCGACTTATTGCCCTCTGCCTTTTCAAAAAAGAACAACGAGGCAGCTCTTGAAGGTCAGCAGAGTCAGAGCAAGCCGATCAAGTCTGGCTACAACACGCGGCTCTGGGATCGTGAGAACTATGTCATTGAAGAGGTTCACACTTCACAGTCAGCCATTGATACATTTCCTTAGCAGCTTAGTTCACTTCATCTCCCCGAACACCAATGAGACTCTTAAGCACAGTGCATCAACTGGATAGCATTGATTAAGAAAAGACACAAAAAGGGTAGAGTAAAGTTTAAAGACTGAATAAAGAGTGGTAAAGATTGGATAGTCTAGAAGAGTATAAGGGCACAGGTAGAAAGGCAAGTGCCCATTAGGGAAATTCTACTCTAATTTAATCCTATGTTTTTGAGTGCTGCATATTTGGTGCAATCATATTCTTTTTGAAGAGGAGAGTTCTTCACAAAAAAAACAATAAATAAAAAAGGCAGGACCTCCGTCAAATCTTGCACCTAGTGACACATTGGTTTTGGGTGTTGTATGACCATGTTTCTGAGTGATGGTTGGTTGGCTCCTCTGAGGAGTCGGCTCTAGCTGCTGCTCTCAATAAGCTTGGCCAGGTTGTCTCGCAGCTCGGTCAGCTCGAAGATCTTCCCGTCCAGGATCTCCAGCAGTGTCTTGAGGTCCTTGCGGAAGGTCTCCTGTTCCACCTGGCTGTTGTCAAGACGTTGCTCCAGGGCAGACAGCTGCCCCTCCAGCTCCTTGTTGCGCAGGTCTGTCTCCTGCAGACAGGGGAAGATATTTTCATGAGCACTCAAATTCACCATACACAAATATACAGTGTCAGCCCTCAGACTCTGGACGGTTGGCAATTACTTAGACAGGAACCTGTATCAATCAATGTCACCCTGACATTTTCAAGTGGAAAAGGCCAACTGGAAACTGTACACCATAACGTGGAATTATCTGATCCATTCAAAGCAGTGGAACATCTTGTGCTGTGTTGTAAAATGGTTCCCACCGTTTGCTTTGTACTTAATCATGAAACTTACTCTTCTTAGTCATTTCTTTCTGTTTTGACATTGTATGCAGAGTGATTTAAATTAATCTTCTTCTAAGTCTTCTGGTTACCTGTAATTTTTGAGCAAGAGCATCTTTCTGTTCCTGAATTTCCTTAGTCCTGTCCACTTCTTCTTTCAATCTCTCAATTTCCTAGAGTGGTAGGAGAATGAAATAGAACAAATCATAAATGCTCTATATTATCTCCATAAACTCATTCAGTAGCAGTACTTCAAAGTAGCATATACATACACAAAATTATGTCATGTTAAGTCATGTGTTTTGATCTAATCATAAACTTATCACCATTGGCTTGATTATCAGTAAATCTACTTGACACAGGGAATGCCTTGATGCCTTGACAAGCCTGTGGCGGGGAGAACTGTACCTCTTCTTTAGCCTTTAAAGCGGACTCCAGCTCCTCTATTGTTTGATTTAGCTCAGTCTTCTGGGATTTGATCACATTTGTCTGGCCACTCATACACTCCAGTTCTGTCACCTAGAGCCAAACCAAATACCAAGACAAATCGGTTGTTAAAATACAGTTTCTATTTTGTGTCGTACTTCAAACATGTCAGATGCCTGAACTGTGGTTCTGCTTTGCCCACACACAGTCAGTGTGAGAGAGAAAAACACACACGCACACACACACACACACACACACCCATACACCACACACACACACAATCTCCCAAGCTCTGGCACGTCACTCAACAGCTCCTCCGTACCCTTTCCTTCACAGTCCTAACACCTCCTCATCGCAGCCCCCTCCACCTTTCAGATTTTTAATTCTGCTCATCATCAAACCCAAGCTGTTCCATCTCACCCACTACTAACTACTGTACTCCCTGTCTCGCTCGGCCCCTGCGGTTCAAATCCCACAGTGCCTCACCCTTTTGTGAAGCCTCTCGGCCTCCTCCTGATAAGCTGCCAGCTGTTGTTTCCACTGCTTGACGTTGGCTGTGGATTCGAGGAGGGCGGCCGTCAGCTTGGCATTGTTGCCTTTCAGCGCTGCCAGCTCTGCCTCCCAGTGCTTGGTGATTGTGGGGCTGCACGAGAGACAAAGACAGGAGAGAGAGAGACAGAGAGAGAGACAGAGAGAGAGAAAGGGAGAGAGAGACGTCAACGTTTGAGACATCTCTGTCAAAATACTACGGTTGATTTTATGCTTGTTCTTGTGTTCTCGGGGGCCGAGGGAGTTGGAACAATTAGAGTTCTTTTTGGTGAGAAGCAGGACAAGGAAGTACTGGAACAGTGCATAACATCATCACACAATATATCAAACCACCAAAGATGAACCATATTTCCCACATTTCTAAAACATGAGCATTACTGGTTGCTTAGCATCACCTGCTATATCTGCAAAATGGTCAGCTTCTGTTCATAAATAACCTAAATGTGGTCACATATTGTGAAATTCTCTTTCATTGCTGAGCACCACTCACTCTCTGTAGGCCAGATTGGGACACAAAACTTCCCCTGCCTGAAAGGAAACCAGAAAAAAAAACCTGCTTCAAAGCTTTTTAACTGAAGACAGAAAACAGCACAGGCAGACACAGAGTCTGAAATATTTGTGGTCATCATCGAATCTAATTAAATCTGAACCCCACATCAGTTAATCACATCCATGGGCTTCGGTAATCGGCTCTAGTGCTCAGAGGGTGACGGTGACTGGGCAGCAACCCATGGTAGGAGTCACACAGAGTGTGGCAGAGAGAGAGAGACAGAGAGAGAAAGACAGGCAAAGAGGATGAGTGTAGCATGCTATTCACTGGATCAGATGGTGCATGACTGACGAACGCCAATCTGTTGTTCAAATGTCAGATAATACCACTTGTAAAATCAGCCAATAAAATACATCATGCTTGATAAATAACAATGGTTCCCTGTCTTTGCATAAAAATAGCTGCATCGCAAGGACCTAATAGTGTGAACCTCATATTGTACACAACATATTGACACTTCCAAAGACTGTACTTTGATACTGAAACTTTGATATGTGAAAAATGTAATACTGTAATTGGAAATACATCATTGAAGCGCTTTGCATACCCATAGGATTATCCAGTGCCAACCCACACTCCTGCACCCAGAACAATACAATTCAATTACACATTACTGCAGTAAAGCATTGCTGTGAGTATCAGATGGGTTTGGCTCTCAGAGTCTACACAGACATGTTCCAAAACATTATACAACAGCACCAGCCCACGTACAGCAATGCCTCGTGTGAACGGCAAGCACATGTGCGACGCTCAATACATTTCAATGGCCCATCTCAGCAGCAGTGTGCCAGAGGCTCTAGCAGTTCCGTACTGAGTTTCCAAGTAAAAGGAAAACAGCAAGGCTTTGAACAAGCTCCCTGTGTTTCCCAGGGTCACTGATGAGGTGGTGAGTTCGTGTTAAGATCCACTTGAGGGTGGGCGGCTGCCGTGAAGCACCACGACCCATCTCTCCATCATCACCCCCACCACACACACACGTACAAACATCAGCAACAGCACGCTCACACTCATCCACACACACATGCATCATCCACGGAGAGAGAAAAAAAACCCCACTGTGTGTGAAAGGCGCCTACTCGCTATGGCATGGGAGGCTAATTCTCTCTCTCCCTCTCTCTCTCTCTCTCTCTGTGATTTCTCACAAGTCCCCCACGGTGCCCGGCAGTGATTACATAACAGCGCGCGCACGAGCACACACACCGCCACCGCTGTTGCCACCACCACCACCACCACCACCACCACCACCACCGCCACCACCGTATCTGTACCTTCACACGGTGACGCAAGCCTCACAGACAACAAGTCGTCCCACTCTCTCCCCACACCTACAGACTAGCAGGCGTGACAAAAAGGAGACGCACAGGCTCTTAAGGGCTCAGAGACAGAGAGAGAGAGAAAGATAGAGAGGCAGGGATGGCAGAGACAGAGCTCCAGGTCCTCAGTTTCACCACTCTGATAGCGTCCACATGATGCCTGCGAAGAGCAGAACACTCACAAACAGCCAAGAGAAGACATGGTAAGTCAGACGCATATATATATTTGTTTCTTTATGTATTTCTTATTCTTATGACTGACGCCTTACAATGATTATTCCATTAATTTTACTGATAGTAGAGTTGAAGCAATTCCAAGCTACTATTTCAGAAGAACTGATGGATGCCCATGTACGTTAGGTACATGAGTATCTGATGATCTGCACAATGTGACTATGTGAACTTTTCACCTCGAGTACATTAAGAACAGCATACAGCATACAGAACAGCAAGATGAAGTGTTAACTTCAGTGGTCACTTGAAACATGGCTTTGCAACATATTGAGCACCAACAACATTCTTCACTCTCAGAGGACCCTGTGTAAACTTTGAGCGAATGGTAGCTTGTCACTGTGCATGAAACTGTATTCAAAGATCATTTTACCGGGAGCTTGTCTTGAGTGTAATTTCAGAAGTAACTGTTCTGTTGCTATGGCACCATGTGAGAACATAATAAAAACTCTTGCAAAACATCTCTGTGTTATGCCTATAAATGCTATGACTTTTTTTCAAATAAGATGTACTCACACCACCATAATCACACAGACAGAATAAGTCAAAAAACAAATAAATAAAGAGGCATGCAAATGAATGAATGAATGAATGAGCCCTTTATACTATACTACTCATAAAAATCACAGCTTATAATTAAAGTGTATTATATTGTATATGACACATCTACACATAGTGTATGTGGTAAGGTTAAATTAAAAAGCACTGTGTGTGTGGATGACACACAGTGGCTCACATTTGAAATAATATTAGTGTAATATACCATATAGAATTTGGTTAAGTGCATCTTTTAGCCTTTATTAGTCTTTATATTTCTGTAATTTTATTTCACAAGACATGTGTTTGTGTGTGTGTGTGTGTGTGTGTGTGTATGTGTGTGTGTGTGTGTCTGTGTGTGTGTGTGTGTCTGTGTGTGTGTGTGTGTGTGTGTGCGCACGTGTGTATATGAGTGCATGTGTGTAAGCACCTACTTGCATGTGTGGGCATATGTATGTGTGTGTGTGTATCTGTCTGGCTCATTAACTGGGGTGCGTGCCTGAGTGTGTGGGTGTGTGTGAATTATCAACACCTGATTGAACACAATTATGGAGGTTTGGACACCATCACCCAAAACCATGTGCTAAAAGCTGTGAAGTCATCAGATTTTCAGGCATGTGATTTAAATAAATACATTTAATATGAAATCAAATGCATTGATAAGAACATGCATCAATTTCCAATATAAAATAAAATTCAATCATTCATTCATTCATTGATGCCATTTTAATTTGCCATTATTTGCAAGCCTTCGATTCATTAAATTTCAATGAAGCTTATTCATCCTACAGAGATTCTTGACAGCAAATTAACCTCCTTCCTTTGAAGATAATATAATGGTAAGTAATGAGGACAAAAGGAATACTTCGTGTAGGATTTTAGTTACACAAAATGTTCCACTTAATTTTCATGCAGTTGATCCCCCAATGCACATTCACTGTGTTTATTCGTCTTATTTGAGCTCTTGCCGTCACATGCTTGCAGAGGTAACAAGTAATAGAAAGTGCACCAGACTACATCTAGCTTCTCAGTGGTGTTACATAGATGTGTGAATATGTTCCAAATACAGCATGCTACTGTTACTTTACTGGAAAGACAGACAAAAATATTTAGTCTGTTAAAGTAATGACGGCGATGGCGGTAAAACATAGTGCACAGGGTGCATAGAGTGTAGTGTGCATTCTGGAACTGTAGCAAAACAGTTCAGTTTGGATAGTCATCTGCTATCTAATACATAGAGTACACTTAACTTACTGATGTGTGTGGGTGTGAGAGTTATGTCATCATGCATCTCTGCAGAACGACACGTCTACTACTTGTTTTCAATACTAGCTTGCAACATGTATCAAAAGCAAGTAAACTATTTATATTGGATTATCAACTGGATAGAAATATGATTAATATGTCTATACTATGTACAGTTTGATAGCAAATATCATTTTGAAGATATCAAACGTATGCACAGGTGTTTCTGAGATTCTGCTGCAAATAATAATGGAGACTGTCTACTATTATATTACACATTAAAATTATTGAACAAAACTGACAAAAACAAATAAAAATCAATATGTGTACACACTAATGTTACATAAATACACCTCATTACAACACAAAAGAGAAGAATGTATTGTTTGAAATCATCCTCAATGAAAACACCTACAGTATAGCAACTTACAGCCAGAGCACATTTCACTACAGACACAGTTCTGAAGAACAGTCATGATTCAAACAAGAAAGATCACTGACAAGATACAGTATAAGCCATTCAAACAATACAGCACCATCAAAGTGCTACAGAAAAGACCCGGAAATGTCTTAATACAAATGACAAAAACTGAAAAACCCAGATTGTTTGCACAGGAAAAGCCCTCAAACTTTGCATTTTAATTAATAACATCTTCCAAAAATACTATAAAGGTTTCGTTGCCAGTTAGAATGCAAAATGCCCTTCATAAGTGATGTGTTACATTGCATTTCATATAGGTCAGCACTAACAGTTCAGGAATGTAATGCCCCAAGAACTTGGAGACTCAGTGTGGAATGCCAACAACAGGAGATACAAGCTGAGAGTTGTAAACAGTAAAACGTGCTCAGAGCACAAGTCCTGGCAAAGGCGCTACGCCTATCAGAAGGAGCACACCAAGCATGCTTTAAACTCTCGTCTGGAAGAAAAAGAAGAAATTTATTTATTTTGATTGTGAATTCAGCACGACAAAGCAAACAGTCCCTTTGACTGATTGAACAGAATTTTAAGTATGTGTCTTATTAGCACCCTTTGTTGGACTGTCAGATTTTCATTTTTCAAAAATGTGGGTGTGTCCTTGACTTTTTTGCATTTGAACAATGAAGTAAAAGAAGAGCTGTTCAAACAGAACATTACACAGCATCACTGAGCACTGTTGAGATCAGTTTGTGCTTGAAATCAATCAGTCTAACATGAATTACACTGCATGAATATTAACTACCATGAGTTTTACCCTTGAAAATATGCTTTGCACTAGTTGATGTCACTAGTTGAAGGTCACTAGTTGAAGGTGACACTTAAGTGAACTTGCCATTCTTATTATTGTTATACATTTATCCTCTCAGTTCTCGCACTATCCACTTTGGGAGAATATACTGTATCTGAGCTTAGCATTAGCCTGGTCATTTAATTTGGGCATATTACGGTACATGGCAATTATGTACCATAAAAATAACTACTCCTCGTAAAGGCTATAACAATTACACACACACACATTTACACTGTTAACATGTAGATGTGGAGTATTACTCAGTAAGTGCTATGGGGAATGTTGGTTATTTTTGTGGCCAAACTTTTGCATGACAGGGCCAGTAAACACTGAGTCATAAAAGAAGTGGTTTTCACAGTGAAACCAGACTTAGAAAATGTAAGATGTGGACAAGTGCACAGCACATGGCCTGAGGAAGAGACAATTTGTCTTACTGTCTGATAAGAGAGCACGGCACTTTGGGGTGTGCGTTACAAACTACAGGAGCGAGACTGAGTTGGGTCTGTTTACCTGTGTGTGAAAGACTGTGTGATCGGTAACGGCTCTGGCAGTGACTCGGTGATGGGGGTGGGGACGTCTTGGGGTGACATGGCCGCGTCGTCGCCGGTGCCGTTCACGCTCTCAGGGGTCAGAGGTGACTGTATTTCTCCTGGCGCTGATTCCTGACACCGCAGACAGAAGAGAACATGTTCAAAAATTGCCCAAACATTAACGAAATAAACATTTACAAAGCGGTCCAGCTAAGGTTTGTCTGTCCAATTCAAATATGGATCACTCAGATGACCACTTCTATCATGAAGTTCAAGTATTTCCTCTCTTCGCCTGATCACACTCCACATCAAAAATGGAGCAGTCATTCCAAAATGTTTCCACAACACTGTTTAAACAGACAGGGTATATCAATTGAAATGAGTAGTGTCCACTGTGTGTCCAGCCTACCTGAGAGGGCGAGCTGGCCAGATCCATCTTCTCTAAGGACTTCTCCTTAGCTAGCCGCGCCGCCTCCTTATACTCGGCAAATTTATCTGCGAACTGGAAGTTGACATAATCAATACCACTACACACAGGGCTAAAGCCACCATTAGAAATCCATTTACCTCCATACCCCGTGAAATTGTGAATGGGAATACGTAAGCAATAATCAATAACCGCCAGGTTGAAATGGTGCGTAAAGGATCCAATATAGAGTAATATTGCATTTTAAATGTCAAAGCTCATCCATGAGAAATGCTTAATGTATAATGTTAGCATTTCCTAGCATTTGCATACCTAACTAGCAAAGACGTTGACAGTCACACGCATTACATACACAGGGTGCAATGAAAAAGGCAAAGGCTGTGGGTCATGTTCAGACCATAGAGGTTCCCCACTTCAGTGTGAGGTGTTCAGCCTACTGCTAATGGCACACATATCATGGGTATAGACCCTTTCAACAATAAAAACAAAAACAATGCTTGAACATTCTATTTGGGCCCCAATCTACTTCCTCTGCATTAAGATAACACATGGAATGTTCAAAAGGAAGTCTTGTGGGGCCAACTATGATGCTGATAATGGAACTCTCTTGAAAGGGTCCATAACCCCCCTCTCCCTCTCTTTCTCTCTCTCCGTTCACCCCTCTAATACACTTAAACAGCTCTCTCCATAATTACATAACAGCCCTGCATTTGTCAAGTCACTGGGGAGTACAGGGAGTAAGAGACACCCTCTCCTCATTCTCCAGAAATCAAAGCTAATCACATTCCTCCTGTCTGTCCTCCTGTAGTGCTGTAGCGCAGTTAGAGGATGGAGTGAGAGAGAGAAAAAAAACAATCACAGTTATAATTTCAATATGATGCCTTTGAATGTTTCCAGCCTTTCTAGCCTGTCTGAGCAGAATTGCATTGCCCATGAAACTCTATTTGCTTAAGGAATTAGATAATGGAGCGGTGCATTGGACATTAGTAATGTAAAGTCAATAGACATTTATAATGTAATAGGCAAGTATGTACACCATTAGTATATACTGTACAACATAATATCTCAAACTCAGGAGGTGTACAGTTGACAGAGTGGGTAGGTTCAGATTTCTCGCTACGCTTATCTCTGAAGGGGCCGAGCAGGTCACGAAAACAGCCCTGTCGTGGTTGCAGTGAAAAGACCCAGCGACTTCTCCACTTCCGGAGGTGTTTGTGGAGGCGTGGGGTGCCTAGGGAGTGAACCTCCACCACAGCACCAAGGAGAGAGAAAAATCGGTGCCTGGTATGGCAATATGCCAAGCAAGCAGAGGAAACCCAGGCTAAGCCGTGAAAAATGCACAAGTAATCCCTGACAGTTGCCGACAGCTTGTGCCTGTGATGGGTAGTGATACAGTAATGCAATCCAATTTTCCCATATCATTAGACTATATGTACGTAACATTTTAATTTAGATCTTAGAGCAGTAGCCTATTACAGTAATTGCCCTGTGAATGTATTATTGCATTTATGTTGTTAACTGAATTACAAAGACTCAAGATGAATAAAGATGGTCTACACCATTCTATATGTTCACAAATATAAGTGTGTGTGTGTGTGTGTGTGTGTGTGTGTGTGTGTGTGTGTGTGTGTGTGTATGGACATGTGTGAGAACACCTTGACGACTGCAGTACTAGAGTACTCGCACCTCACTGACATGACCAGCTAAGAAAGGCTGAGAGGGTAAAATGGGAAAAAAATTGTCTGCAATGGAGAGCAGGAAGAGTGACTGGACTGGAACATGCAAAGCAGACAGTAAGAGAGCGAGAGTGAGAGAGAGAAGATAGAGAGAGAGAGAGAGAGAGAGAGAGAGAGAGGGGGGAAGAAGGAAGAGAAAGAATTGAGGGGATGACAGAGGCAGAGATACTAACAGAGTGAATGATATATTAAGCAATATAGACAGTATAGAGAGGACAATATACTGTATACAAATATAAATAGAGAGAAACAGGAAGAGAGAGAAACAGAGACAGAACAAGAGAGGGAGAAAGAGATGAAGAGAGAATCAGAGAAGCTGTGTGTGTGTGTGTGTGTGTGTGTGTGTGTGTGTGTGTGTGTGTGTGTGTGTGTGTGTGTGTGTGTGTGTGTATTTGTGTGCATCTTGTATAAGGGCTCAGTGAGAGGCGGATGTGCTCAGCCCTGCTTCTCCCCACCCCCGATTCACGACAGAGCTTCATCATAATACAGCAGGGGAGGGATAGAGAGAGTGAGAGAGAGAGAGAGAAAGAGAGAGAGAGAGAGAGAGAGCGAGAGAGAGAGAGAGAGAGAAGAGAGGAGAAAGGGGGAGAAGAGAGAGAAGAGGAATGAAGAGGAGGGAGAAAGATGGAGAGAGACAGAGAGAGAGAAGAGGAGGAGGAGAGAAGAGAGGAGAGCACCACACCATGCCGACCAGCCACCCACTCAGTGATGACTGTACAGCTCCTCATTAGACCACAGTGTGTAGGTGTTCCCCAGCTCCAGAACGGAGAGACAAAGAGGGATGGGAGGGAGGACAGAGAGAAAGGGGGAGGGGGATACAGAGAGAGAAAGAAGGAACGGACAGGCAAAAAACCTAGAGACAGGCAGTGGAAAGCAGAAGGAAAGGCAGAGACGGAGAGAGAAAGAGAAGAAAGAGAGAGACAAAATAAACTTCATGACAAATAAAGCAGAAAAGAAAAGAATGAGAGAAA
This sequence comes from Alosa sapidissima, assembly GCF_018492685.1. Lineage (NCBI taxonomy): Eukaryota > Metazoa > Chordata > Actinopteri > Clupeiformes > Clupeidae > Alosa > Alosa sapidissima. Next base: position 19,375,799 of record NC_055964.1, read on the forward strand.
AAATAAGAAAGAGAGAGACAGAAAACAAAAAAGAGAGAGAGAAAGAAAGAGAGAGAGGGAAAGAGAGAGAGTTCCACCCACCTTTGTCAGGTGGCGCTCGGAGGAGAAGCCCAGACCGTAAACTGTGTTGGCGCGGCTGTCGGCCCACTGGCCAAACTTCTGTGACGTCTTGGTGAAAGTCATGTTTGGGGTGATAGTGCTGTTTATTATTGCCTAGGGAGAGAGAAACAACCGCACATGACATTGTCAGGTGGTAACGAAATACTGCATATTGGAGTGAGGTGTAACGATACCTGCAACAGTAACATTTGTATGGTATAACACTGTATCTCTGGTATTAAGAGGGTTCTGCATGTCCACTTAGAAATGTTCATATTATTGTTTTAGTTCATCACCCAGAAGAAGAGGAACATGAGCCGCATGGAAATTGGCTTTGGTGATATGCACACTGTAGTTGCATGAATAGGTTGAATGTACTTAAAGTCTTATTCCCTAGAGAAAAGACCGCTCACTGTGAAATGAAGGCCTTCAGACTGTTACTGTTTGGGGTAGCCGTGGCCTACTGGTTAGCGCTTCGGACTTGTAAACGGAGGGTTGCCGACCAGTAGGAACAGCTGAAGTGCCCTTGAGCAAGGCACCTAACCCCTCACTGCTCCCCGAGTGCCGCTGTTGTTGCATGCAGCTCACTGCGCCGGGATTAGTGTGTGCTTCACTTCACTGTGTGCTGAGCGTGTTTCACTAATTCACGGATTGGGATAAATGCAGAGACCAAATTTCCCTCACAGGATCAAAAGAGTATACTTATACTGTCTAACTGAAGAATCTGCACTGCGTATAAGGTACAACATCTCTGTCAGAGAAGCAGCACTTCAGCTACAAAGAGTAAAAAAAACAAGCAGTATATTCACATTTTCATGTGATTTAGGGACAAATTAGACAAAGACAAACACCTCTCCCTGGCCCTGGTCTTACAGGGATGGCCTGTGATGACCAAACAACCTCGCTCTCAGGCAGCAGCAGCACACAGAGTGTATAGTGTTAGTGGTGTCATGAACTGGTCAGTGTGTGTGTGTGCGGGAGTCCACTAATCTCATCCTCACCAAGCCAATACACCAACAAGACTCCCCAGTGACAACGTGACTCAGAAGGCATAAATCATCAGCAGTGCATGCTGGTCCACACACACACACACACACACACACTTCCCCAGTCCGCACGTAGCCTATAAGCGATGCTCCTAATCGAAGAGCAGGACCTTAAACACAGTCACAACCACAGGTCCCTACTGGAGTGTGGGGAGCATAAATGGTGGTTGTGGCGGTTCGTTTTTAGCTACTGCATTAGCAGACCCTGGCGCTGAGCTCATGAATCATGCGTAGGTCTCTCAGGACAGAAATAAACAGAGTGACCCATCAAGGGGAGAAGTAGCCAACCATAAGCACTTCAAAGGCCTGTAATTGAACTTGGTCCGTCCCACTGTTATAGGGCGATTACTTATTTTCACAAAGCGGCTGCCTTAATGGTTTGTGAATGCTTGTGTGTGCCAAATACATAAAGTCTATGCCATTATAGGCTATCAACCTCCCCTGACTGAGGAATGGATGGATGGATGGATTGAAGGATAGATAGAAAAATAGATAGATATCACACCTGCATTTCTCCATTCAGCCAATGGTGGCACAGCCACATATTTCCGCATTGTAAAAGGGAGCACAATATCCATATGAATATGGTGATGGAGGAAACTAGGGTGATGCAGAGTGAGTGGGTGGCTGGGTGGGCGGATGGGATGGATGGATAGTGGCGAATGATGGAGGTGTGGAGGTAGGGGTGGGTGTGGGGGAGACAACAACTACAAAAGCACTCTAGTCTCCCTCCCTCAGCTTCCTGTCTCATGTGTTACACAAACCACCTCCAGTCCACTGGGAAAGCAGAGTGCTCAGCCCCTCTCCTCTCCTCTCCTCTCCTCTCCTCTCTTCTCCTCTCCGCGCTGCTCTCCGTTTCCATCCTCCCATCCTATCCGCCCACTCGCTCCTCTTAGCTGGTGCAGGGAAGAGCGATTGCTCTCATTAGGCTGCTGCTACTCACACACACACACACACACACACACACACACACACGCACACACACACACACACACACACACACACATGCACATACACACATATACGCTTGCACAGCTCTCTCATTCTCTGGGTTGTTGTACGTGTGTCTGTGCGTGTGTGCTCGTGTGTGCATGCATCTACATTTGAGCACATGTACAGGCAGGTGTGCATCAGTTTATGTGTTCGATTGTGTCCCTGTCTCAGCTAACCATCCACAGAATGAAACAAATGAAATCGTGCCATGTGTTGTCAAGCATGCCTCTTGTTGGCATTAATATGCGGTGCAATGAGGAATGTCGTCCCTCGCTATCTATCACCTTCTACTGAACTGTTATTACGAAAAACAACAGATTATCATTTGCAGCAACATTTGCATCATTTTAAACCCATGTTTAGTACGAAACCAGTGAGCAAAGAGCTGAGGAAAGCAATTTGTCTTCGATCTGTTTTTTTCCCTTCTTCTTCAGGATAAAAGTGAGCTGAACAAGAGTCCTGGTGATACACTGAAATAGTGCTATAGTGCTTACTATTGCTGATTTGTCTTTTTTTTCCTACAGGCAAGAGCACAGCCCCTAGGAGCTGACAGTTTGGAGGCTTTTTCATGTTCTTGCATACACCCGGCTGCACCGCTGGAATGCTAAGCAGACGCCCGGGCTCGGGCCCGCTACAGCTCAACTGCAGCTAACGCACAGTTAACACAAACCCATCCCAGCAGTCCCTCTGAGAGAGAGAGAAAGGGGGGGGGGGGGGGGGCTAGCAACGTCCCTCCAGCATGAGTCTTAGGGTGTGGAGTGCAGGGAGTGGAAGGAGGAGAGAGAGAGATGGAGATGTGGGGTAGATGGGGGCATAAAGATGGAGAAATCATGAGAGAGAGAATAGAGAGACAATGAAAGGACAGAAAGAGAAGGAGAGAAAGAGAGAGGGAGAGAGAGAGAGAGAGAGAGAGAGAGGGGAGACAGAGAGGAGGGTAGGGACAGCGATCGAGGGGGTCATAAAGAGAGAGAAAAAGCGAGAGTATTAGAAAGAGAAGGAAACGGCAGGACAGGCAATGAGGAAGGAAGAGAGGGAGAGAGAAAGAGGGAGAGAGAGAGAGAGAGAGAAAACCCCAGCACCACTCATGTGGATCAGATGAGATGACTGGAGGTAAAGTAAGAGCCCGGCTATGTATTTCCCCTGTGGTGTGTGTGTGTGTGTGTGTGTGTGTGTGTGTGTGTGTGTGTGCTGTGTGTGTGTGTGTGTGTGTGTGTGTGTGTGTGTGTGTGTGTGTGTGTGTGTGTGTGTGCTGTGTGTGGGTGTATACGTGCGTGGGTGTGTGCTGTGTGTCTGTATGTGTGTGCTGTGAGTGTGTGTCAATTCCCTGGCCTTTGCTAATACAGACACACCATATCTACAACTGTACAAAAGTACCGGGGCCAAGCATAGCCACTGGGTTCACTGCTCTCGGCTCCACTGCTCCCTCGGGCTGGACACCAGGCAGTTCATTGACCCACTGTGTGCAGGGATTCTGGGTAGATAGATAATCATATCGTCAAACAGCCAAAGCAAACCAGAGGGGTTGACAAGGCTGGAAGAATTCTGCCCGGGCTGCACAGTGACACAGTGGGATCGCGTGGCAGCCTTATTTCAGTCCTGGACAGAGAGGGAGGGATGGTGAGGAGTCCTTACACAGTAGGGTATGCTGAAGAGGCTATTTTAACCACTGTCCACACACTGCTCTCTCCAGATAAGACAGGAAAACAGAGGTAGGGAGTTTCTTCTGGCGTGAATTATGAGATGGACAGTCCCTACTGGAAAAAGAAAACATGACTAATGATAGATACTCTTCAGAGTAAAATAGAGCAATGCTGCTTTTCGAGTGCAGTGTGTGGGCTAAGCTTTCGAGATCTGTCAGCCCACATCAATGGGCTGCTTGAAAATCATAGGTTGAGACAGAATCGCTTTGTCATTGCTCACAAGACAAACTACAAAGTAATGCCATCCATAGCCTTTGTAGATCTTATGTTTTCTTTTTCTTGCTTTCGTCTGTTTTTGCTGCCAACCGGAAGCTGCCATTCTCTAGCTACAGTACAGCCACTGTTGATGTTGCCTGGAGACCAGAGAACCACGGCGACCTCGGTTTCAGGTTACAGTGCGAGCCTGAGAGGAACTTTAAGCGAAAGCAGGTCAGACATCTGCCCCTATCTTTGGCCGTGTGTCATGTGTGTATGTGTGTGTGCTGATGATGGTCAGTAGCCTCTCTCTAATCTGTCACTCTCCGCATGGTGCACAGCCTCTGATTAATTCTCAAATTGACCACTGCTGATGACAGTCAGAAGCAATGAGTGTCCCATCTGCACTAACCAAGTGGTCCCATGGGGGGGGGCAAATGAGTAAGAAAGGCCAAGCTGCCCTCAGCAAATGGTACCACATGAGTGACCTCAACAATAGCCAAATGTCCACAAAATCTGTCAAATTGTGATTGGTCAGTGCTGAGTTAGCCTTTCCTCAAATCTGCAGCAGGGTTAGGAATTATATTTAACAAGTGAAGGTTTCACTCTTACCTTAGTGCCATCCAGACTGATGATTCTGTAGACATTCCTGGTGCTGTCGTAGAAGTAGGAGACGGTGACAGCGTGCTTGCTGGTGGGCACCCAGTTCTTCTTGGTGCTGGGGTCGATCTGGAAGACGTGCGCGCGGGTGCTGTAGATCGGCTGCTCCCTGAAGGGCACAAAGAAGAAGTGGTGAACCTCCTTGTGCCGCAGCACCACCGCCTCCCCGCTGCCCGGCGAACCGGAGTGACCGGGAAGCTGGATCACCATCTCTCCACCGGCCTCCATCTTGGCTCGAGCGGCTCTCTGGGGTGCTTGCAGGTGGCACCAGTGTCAGAAGCCCACCCACCATTTACACCGTGGGTGAACTGCACACAAAAGACACCGCTGTGGCAGGAGGGCTGGATCCACAAGGGCCGAAATAGAAGTGTCAGCTGCTTTGGTTTCCGCAGAGGGGTGACGGACTAATTATAGTTTGGATCGCAGTAACCTGTCAAGCCAGAGGCCCGCCCCTGACAGAGCTTTCCCTACACGCCTTCCCACTGGGTGTACGATTGGCCAGGAGGCCAAAAGAATCCATATGCTTGTATACAAACAAACATGTATACCACACAGCATGTACACACACACACACACACACACACACACACACACACACTCACACACACACACACACACACACACACACACACACACACACACACACGCAATCAAGATTTAGACACACATACATCTAAAATTATTACATTTGCACAGTCGAAGAAAACTGTTTTTTTTTTTTCATTTACATGAAAAAAGTCTTGAGAAATATGTGAAACAAAAGAAGAAAGCTGTAGAAAAGAGATTGTGCTAATGTACTGGTTAGGTTTCATAGATGGCTGGTGGCTGCAGAGAGCTTTAAGCAAATTCAGTAGAGTTCAAATGCAGTACACTACGCTGTGCAGTGGAGGCTCTGGGCCATGCGTGGACATCTTAATCTTCAAACAAATGCAAAACCTTTGAATACCTAGCATTAAACAGAAGACTCATATAATTATGCATTTATAAAGTGGAAAGCCTTTTAAGTAACATCAACAGGCAACAAAAACAACTGTTACCCCCTGCCTATTTGTACTTAATCACTAAAACATTGACTGTGCCCACACTAATCCCCAACATATTGAGATCCCATGGGTAGTGTTGTTTCCTTCTTCTGCATCATATCTTCATTTTAATTTAGCCCAAAAGGGATGACAGCTCAATTAAAAAACAAAAAAATAAAAAAAAACCCAAAGGCAATACAATTATTTTCCATCAGATTCCCTTCTAGCGATTTGGATGATTTTTCATCTTTTTCATCTTGGAACTAACCAACAGACCACTCCAAAAATAGAGCTCCATTTTTCTCCCTTTCTCTATGCATAACATGTGTGCAGTATGTCTTCTGCAGAGAGCAGAGGTGAGCAGTGCACCCCCCCCCCACACACACACACACATACACACACACATCCCATGCACTTTCATAAATATGCCCATGGGGGTTGATTGCTCGCCTGCCTGGCCACCA